>NC_048899.1:10855306-10887752 GCF_011077185.1 Oxyura jamaicensis | reverse complement strand
CGGCCGGGCGGAGGCCGGCGGGAGCTGCCCCGGAGCGGCCGGGCAGCGGCGGAGGGCTCGGGGCGGTCCCCGCCGGCAGCAGGTCCCGGCCGGGCGCCGGGAGTGAGTTGTGGGGGCTGGCCGTGTGCTGGCTGCGGGGGACGCGCGGCTGGCGGGGTCCCCTCCGTAACCACCCGCCTGGCTCCCGCCCATCTCGCGGTTCCTGGGCCGGTGCAATTCCTTAGCAGAATTAGCGCAGCTTCGTGTTTTTTTTTTTTTTTTTTTTTCCCCTAAAAGTTGCCACCTGTTATGCCGTCCAGCCGCGCCTGGCAGCAGGCTGGGCACGTGCCGCGGAGCGGTCCCCTCCCGGCAGAGCCGATCCCCGGGACGCTGGGCTCGTGTCCGCGTTTCCTGCCCGGCGTTTCGGGCTCAGGGGCGTCGCTCCTGAGCTCGGCGACCCGCGTGCTCCCGGGGGGGCCGAGGGGGGCTCGGGGTCCTGCACCCGCCGGGTGCCAGGCTGGGCTGAGGCACACAAGCGAGCAGGGAGAGCACAGAAACCACAGGTGTCTGTTGTCCCGCAGCCCGCCGGGCGTATCGCATCGGGGCACCGGAGCGTGTTGGGAAGAGCGCAGGTTGTTGAACGCAGCCGCTCGGGGCAAGTGGTGTGGTTGTTCCCAACAAAAACCCCCAGTCCCAAACTGTTGAACGTGCACCCTGTTTCTGTTGTGCGTGGCTAACGCGTCACTGCGATCTTTGGCTGCCAAACTGAGGCTCTTTTAACGTCAGCTTCTAAATAACGTGACATCTGTAAGTCAGGTACCTGTTTCCTAAGCTTACCTGATTAGTTTTTAATTCATGTGCATTTTATCTGCTTAATGACGTTTTTCGATTAATATAAATTTGCATTACAAAGTAAATTGAATCAGATGCTTGTGTGCTATCACATCTGCTGTTAGAGTAAATGACATTGATGCATGCAAAAGCTAATGAGCAAACAGAAGATGGAGCGGGGTGCCCTGCTGTGCCTGGTTTCTAAATAAAGTCTTGCCAAGGGTAAAAAACTCAGGACTTCATCATTTAAAAAAAAAAGTTACAATAAAATGATGCAGCAAATAAGACTGATGTGTGCTGATAAATTAATGTGAAACCCTTCATACATGTAGAAGCTTTGGAGCACACCTTACACCATCAATGCAAGAGCCTGAGTGGGACTTGCATGAAGGCAGAAAGCACGCAGTGTGTTCGCAGATGAAGTTGTGATTAACTTACCACTGAGTTATCGTGGCTTCCTGTGTTGCTCTGTGTCCGCTGAGCTGATTTAGCTTGCCACACTTTGCCGCTTGGCGTACAACAAAGACAGACCAAACATGTTTGCTTTAGGCTTAAAGAGCAGCCTTCAGCTTTTATCTTGAATTTGGCTGGCTGTGGGTGGGCACGCTTCCAGTTAGCACGCCGCGGCTGACCCGTAGCCACTCATTGCACACGTAAGCCGTGAAAGAATATTTTCAACGTGAGCGTCTTCCAAAGCAACGTCAGCAAATGTGGGAAAAGGCGGGGGGGAAAAGCGTACCTGAATGAATATATCTGGGATTAAACAGCTAGAATTGTACTCTTTGAAGTTCACACCTCTGATACCAGCAAAACTGTCCTGAGCAAACATCTCCCTCAGGACCTGCTCGCTTTGGTTCTGTGCGTTCACACAAATTCTAGGCTCGACATAGCACCTTTTTTTCTTTAGCTCTTAACTTTAACTCTTTGAAACATCAGATGTTCTACGTCTGCTTGTAATAGGATGTGCTAGAAAGCATATAAAACTTGAGATAAATCACCTTGTCAGCCTGGGGAGGAAAATCCACCAAGTTTGCTGGGTTCCTCTCAGTTAATGTGTGAGCACAGCAAGAGGGAGAGGAGAGGGAAATGTCATAACGTGCTTTCTGCGAGCTCCCGATGCTTTAGGGCTGTTTCAGCGCATAGTCAAAAGCCCGTGCTCCGAGAGGGGACAGGGCAAGAGCAGGGTGACGTTGTCAGGGCTCCAGATGAAGGCGGACACCTGGTTATCAGGCAGCTGGAAGGCCAGGTATGCCACATCTTTTCTCCTTGGCAGAGAGGTTAGGAGCTCTGTGTTTCTGCAGGAGATCGCCCTTTGGCACCGGGCTACTGGCTGCGGTTGGCACCTTCAAGGCGGCACCGTGTGTGCCGTGCCTCAGGAAGCTGGTGGGTGAGAGGAGCTCCTGGTGCATCAGCAGCGCTTTTCCTCCCCAGGAAGAGGCTGTTTCCCTCGTCCTGACTACTTCTTCCTTTGCAGTTACAGCTAATTGTCCGGATTATTATGCAACGTAGGAAGAAAACATGACGACCCGTCACCTTCTCAGCCTTAGTTACTTTAAAGTTCTCCACATCCTGTCCTGTCCACCCAGTGGTGGCCTTCCAGGGCGTCCTGCACTCGCTGCTGCTTGTCTGGGTGGCGGTGGGGGGCTGCCCACAGTCCTTTGGTATGTGCCCCTTGGCACCTCATGAGGGAGAGGAGAAAGAGCAGCCCCTGCTGGAAGCAGTCGGAGAGGGGAAGGCATGGAAGTTCCTGGCGGAGAACATGCCGCTACTACCTGTCAGCCAGCTTAGCTTCTGGAGCAGGTGTGCAGGTACAGCGCTGTTTTTCATCCTACGGCAGGTTCACCGTGCGTTCAGGTTGTGGTCACTGAACGTGTAGCCCCTTTTCTCTCCGTAAACACTTCTTCCTGCCTGCTGCAGCAGCTGGAGCAGAGTTCAAGCTGTGTCCATCCCTGGCCTTTCAGCCCGCCATCAGTGGCTTCGTGTCCAGCCTGCTGTCCTTCCCCTGGGATAACTCAAGTGTGGGAAAGATGACAACGTTGAGGAAAAATGGGGAAGTTGTCCCATTGCTACAGCTGTTTGCTAAGGGTGGTTTTGTTTCTGGCTGTCCTGAGAAGTGTTTAAAGCAAGTCAACATGTACTTGGAAAGAAAAATGATTTTTTTTGTCGTGCTTTCGGTGCTTATCAGCTCACTTTCTGTTCATTTGTTTGCTCATCAACTGCCTTGTGTGAACAAAGGAAGACATTTCAAAATGGCCAGGAGAGCTCTTCGTGACCATATGTATCATTAGTTATTCATGCTACTGCCTCCTTGCTCAGAGCACACCCGTGGCTGAAAACTCCCCTCCTGCATATTGGTGGGAAGAAAGGAGAAGGGAAATGATTCCCGTTGAATATGCGAAGTGCTTGCTCTCCGATGAGTGGCTGCAGATGAAGGGGACTGGAGACAGAGCTGTAGTCAGAATGACAGATACGGTCGGTTAAGGAGATGGTGAACAAGGACAGTTTAAAGAGAAGTTTATAGGAAAAATACCAGAAGAAAAGAAAAAAAAGCAATGCAGTCAGGAAGGGTAGGGACAACGCAGCTGATTATGCCTTCATTTCGGGTGTGCATAGGTTGTTGAAAAGGCACCCAAGTATTAATTTGCCTGCGTAACAGAATTCTTTTCCGCAACTACGAGCTCTGGTGTATCGCTGCACAAAAGCAATTTTCTATTAATCTATCTCTTGCCGTGGGTATGAGGCAACCCTTTGAAATAGGTTCTGCCACACTTGAAATGCTAATTAACAACTGGCTGCGTTCAGCTCTGCGCGTTTGTGGTCACTGTTCTCCAGCAAGCTGCACTGTCTCACTGCCACTTCGATAAGCAGCCTGTGCTTCTGCTGCCACAAGCACATATTTCCTAGTGGGACAGCCTTAAAGTAAAGGCGTCGTGTAGCCATTGCTCTCTAAAGACTTGTTTTGCCTGCGTGGGGAAGGCTTGTAAATTTTACTGTGCTGGGTTGGCTTAGCCAAAGGAACGTGGCCAGTCAAAGCTCCTCTAAACAGGGGCTCACCAACGTGTCATCCAACATGTGGAGTCGCTGCGGGCAGGAAATACACAGACGTGGATCTGCTTACTTCTTGCTGCCTGTACAGAACAGGAGGCCAACAGTTCAAGTTGTTCTCCTCTGTGTTTTCAGATGTAGCTCTGAACCTCTCTTAAAACTTGTGGCTAGCTGTGATGGCAAAAGTTTACCAACAGGGCGACCTGACCAACGGGACAGTTTGTACCAGAAGAGTATTTTTTGACCCTATTCCTTCACGGGAATAGGAGATGTAAGTTTTTTACAGCATTGGTGCATTTATGATAGGGCTTTTGGCGCTATAGGAAATACAAGTGGTGTGCTACAGGAATAGTAGACACTAATTTTAAGGGAGATTTAAGCAAGTTAACATTTAGTCGTGATGGGAACTTGAAATTCTTTAATTAGACAAAACAATAGGTTGGGGCAGTGTTTTTTGTCTTTTTTCTTTGTTTTGTTTTTTAAGCAAGATTTAAAAGTGAAGGTGGTTTGTTAAGCGCGGATGGAAACCGTGTTAGAGGTGAACTTGATCTTCCAACTCCCATTCATGTATCTGGGATGGAAAGTGGCCAAGTGCTGAGAATCAGAAGATTATTTTCTCCTAGTTGCTGTCCCAACCTTACCTAATTTACAGAACCTAATGAAGCAAATAAGGAGAGCAACCTTGAAAAGCTTTTGCTGGCAATGCAGTCTCAAGAAAAAATCGAAAGGGAAACCTGCTTAGGAACTAGGAAAAGAAGATGGATCTATTAACTGGCAAATTGGTATCAATTGATCAAAATATCAGAGAAGTGACACTACCACGTATAAATGAGGTTGAAAAATGTCAGTCATGGTTTCTCAGCTTAGTGCTTGAGGCAATGGCTAGTAGAAAATTGTATTTTCTATGAATTGTGAATATTGTAGAATACTCTTGAGAAAGCAGAGGTGTGGGGATTATTTCTGAAGCTGGAAAGCTTGTGGGCACATGTAATTAATATGGGGTTTGGGAATTTTCTCCGAAGAGAGAGATTGCTACTAACCAGTAGAAGATGTTACCGGTTTGCCTTGGGCTCTCCAGGAATCCATCTGTTCTTGCTGGAATATATCAAAACACCTGCCCGGGAACCATAGGCTAGAATTAAGTCAAGAACTGTGTGTAATCATCAATTTGCCTTCTCTTAACTAGGGAGGTAAATAAGGAAGAGAGGAAAATGTACACAGGTAACTAAAATGGAGCTTGGAAAGATTTAAAATCCTGTCAGCAGCAGCACAAGCCCTCTCAGTTTGTCCCCTCCTATCGACTGTCTGCAGCCAGCCTTTTATCTGATAGAAACCTCTCGCGATGCAGTCAGCTCAGGCACAGCGCAGGACAAACGCACCCCTTCCTCCTTGCTGCTGGATGACCTGCTCGGACCTGGAGACATCTGCTTGGCACAGTGTCAGAGTAAAATGTCCTTGGGATCAGAGGATCAAGGGGGAGTTCCCAGGCTTCACTGACGCAGACTCCAGCTCAGCTGAGGACAGATGTATCTATAGGGTTTCTTCTGTTTATTTCGGACTCCCCTGATCTTTCTGCCTGGTTGGGTTTGGGGACTTGATTTTTTCTCACTGTCGCTCTCCAAGAGTTCTTAGCTGCTTCTTTTTTATATGTATTAAAAGATTTCCATGCGATAGAAAGCGTGTCTCAGTGTCAAGAATGTGTTTACATGGTAATAGCAGTAGAATAGTTAATGCCATATTAATCAGTAAACTCAAGGCATAAATGCAGTACAAACCTTTTGGAAGACCACGGTATCTGTGCAAAATACAAGCACGTTAATCGGAATCCTTCCAGAGTGCAGGCACAGGTAATTAAAAAAAAGCGCCATTCCTTGTCAGATGGTTTTCTTTCTTTTTGTGAATTTGGGGCGTAGCGTGTGCGTCTCGAGCTATTTAGCTGCTCCACCGTGTGGGCAGATCGTGCAGTTCTGCAGAAGCGTGTTTGCAGATGAAGCAGAACAAGGCAAACCCAAGAGCTGGCCAAAAGGCTGTTTTCTAATTATTGGACGAGTATATCATAAACTGGCTCGATGTCACATCAGAAATCGAAGGTCCCTGTGTGAGAATTTTGCAGATATTCGGAATCTGTCATTTCAGTCTGATAGATTCTGCCTTGCACATCTTCTTAAATTATGGCAGAAAATTAGCCCTCTAGGTTTTGCCTTTTCAGTTCTGTCCTGAAACTAGGAAAAGCGTAATTGTAAGTCACAGAAATGTTTGGTCTTCTAAAGCATTTAGCAATCCTAGTAGGACCTTGTAGTTGCCTGAGATCTGGGACTGGAGCATCCCCTCCGGCCAGGTGCAGGAAGGTGCTGGGAGGAGTTCCCGTAGTTCTCTGTGCTGGTCTCAATGACTTAAATGGATGGAGGAGCCGTGGGCAGTGTCTCAGTGCAAGGAGGGCTGGGGACAGCCTGCAGTGCTCACTGCACGTGTGACAGCCTCTGTGGATGTGAAAGGGCTGACTGACGTTTGACATTTCCAGCATTCAAAGTATTTGTCCATCCTATATCTGAATGAAAAAAAAGGTGGAATTCCTGAAGCGATTGCAGAATTTCTGGAAAACGTGCTCACAAAATCCTATTTATTCCTTTGGGAGTCCGTTTCCCACGATACGTTTTGATACCTTGGTCCCCCAACCTATTTTTGTGCCTTGGCTAGCAGCTCTGTGATAAGCGTTGCGGGGAGATCTGAGGCTGCCGTGACAGGCAGGGCTTAACAATTTAAGGTCAGAGCTTCTGGTTGCACTTGTGTTTAATGCCGATAGGATGTGGGGCTGTGGTCTGGCTTTTCGCATGCCCGAGTCCTGGTCCCCTGGGAGAATGCATTAGGAAAACCGCAGCCTCTGCTCGTGCCCCCCTGGCTGGGTTGCAGGCAAGACCTCCTTGCTGACGGTGAGCGGGCAGCCGCACTCATGGTCCCAGGCATTGCTGTGGGGAGCCCACGGTCACGTTCACCTGCTTGGCGGTGTGCTGCGATGGCCAGCAGAGCCACAATCGCAACAATTTGAGTTGAATAGCAGCAAATGCCATAAGGCATCACGCAGCAAAGTCTAAGAGAACTGCTGCGGCCATGGAAGAAGTTACCAAGTTATTCTGAGAGCAGAGCAGCTGGGGGACTGTGAAACACGGAGTAATGGCAGAGGTCTAAAAAGCAAACCCAGTTTTAGCGCAGTACCTGACAGCTCCTGGCTCTCACATTGGCAGGGTCCAACCCGGTCTCCTCAATGCTGAGTTAGCATCTGATAAGTATACAGTCCAGAGCAGACTATAAAAGTTGCTGATAATTATTTGGTAGGGGCAATCTTCCATACGTTTTCATCTGTGCTTTATGGCTTCCATATGAATCTGGACGCAATACTTCAGTGTGATGTTGGATCATTTTTCACTGCGGGGAGAAAAACACAACAGGGTGTAGCTCTTCCTTGCCTCTGCCTTACGGACTGAACATGCACACAGTAAAGGAAGCATGATTTTGACACAGCAATTAATTTCACCAGTTTCCTTTTCGGGTTTTCCAAAGAGTATGTTTCGAAACGTGACTTGAAGGTGTTGAAACAACCTTCAGCGTTTTAACAGAAGCAGGGAAATATTTAAAAATAAAGCAGAGATTTTTCCTTCTGTTGAGAAAATACTTGGAAATTCTGTGCTAAATATTATTTCAGTGCCAAATTCTACATGGTAGAGGAATTACATCAGGTCCTTGTTATCTGAGAAATAACATTAGTAGCATAATAACGGCTGCAAGTATGTAAAGAAGAATCACCGACCTGAAAAACAGAGGAAGGAGAGAGAACTAATGAGGGCCTTTCCCGCTGAGAGACCCTGTGCTGGCGGCACCACCTATCTGCCCGCTGCTGTTGGTGTCAGTGCTGGCTGTGGTCACAGCCCTGTCCCTCCCCAGTGGCAGAGCAGCAAGCTCGTCCGTAACTCGGTGCAGCATCATTTATCCCCTGGCTTTTGCTGAAACTGCCCCGTACAAGAGGACACCCCTGCCACAGGCCTGCTCTGACCCAGCATCTGCCCAGGACGGTCGCCTTGCCCTAACTCGCTTCTCTGCAGGTTCACACACGGGTTCCTGTTCAGGTGTCCCTGGATTGTTTTGGGTGTCCCTGCCACGCTGTGGCATGGCAGGCACTGGGACAGGGGCAGGGGACGTGGCGATGCTGGGACGTAGCATGGGTGGATCTGCCAGAGCAGCCTCTGGGATGGAGGGTCACAGGCTGCTTGAATGGAGAGCCTGCACATGAGGAGCTGCTGAGCTTGGTGGCATCTCTTCCACCTCCTGCAAAGGCCCGTGAGGGGCAGGAAGGGCTTTCCTCTGTTTATTTTTTTCTTTTAAAGGTTTTGTTGCTGGGTTAGTCCTGCTATTAGTTGTCATTCTGAAACATAAAAATGTAAAAGCTTTTTTTGGAAGGTTTTTTCCTTCTGCTGTGCAAAAGCAAGCATGGAAGATCCAGGCAGGACTTGCCACGTCTCAGAGCAGTGTTACATCTGCCCTCATCTCTGTACGGAAATCCTGCAGATTCCAATCTCTGACAGTTGCGCGAACATTCTGCCTCGCAGCTGTCCCCGCCTAGTCACGTAGGTAAGCCAGAGCCATTCTTTAAACTATAAACTGGAGTCTTGATCAGTCACATCCTACAGCTTTCCAAGTGTCTGTTTTTTGAGTTTTCCCAGGCTGCAAGTTGCCACGGTAGAGCTCTCTCAATGAAGTCAAAGTAGAGCTAAATACACCAAAAGAGCTGTTACCCAGCGAGGTGCTGCTGCACAGGGGATTGTTGGGTTGGCAAGACCGGGGACCGGAGATACCAAGCTTTGATCTATAGGCTGCCTTCATCTATGTGGGCCTTTGCTGCTGTTGCCAGCAGCTGTTCCTATTTTCTGTTTAGACATCATGTTCTGTCGGACACAGTCTGATTTCTGCTTGTGGACATTGCCTCAGTTCCACTGAGGATGGGCCAATATCCCAGCAGCAGGTGTATCTACAGAGGAGGGAAAGATTTATGAAAAAGAAGTATTTAATGCTATAAACAGGGAGAGGCTGATGGGTAAATATTTTTTGCCTTAGTTCTTTGACTAGTTATATTGGCGAGCCATGGAATTGCCCAAAAGGAATGTGAGATTTTTATCTGTTCTACCTGGAACATCCTATTTGGCGTCACTGGAGGCCTCTTGAAGTTTTTATATGAGAACAGAGGTAAGGAGCAACACCTCCAGCTTGTGGATTGGGGAATAGCTCACAGCAACCGGAGAAGGAAATTTGGAGTAAAGACCTAATTCCAATTCAAGAAAAGGCATCCCACCACATTGCGTCCATTTCCCGTCCGCTGACCCTGCCAATAATGTGTTTTAGGAGTTTCCTTCATAATTCTGTACAACAGTGCTGGTTCCAGGCAAGGGTACTTTACTTGGTAGTCTGTCCTGCTCCTTGCAGCCGTGAGTGTTGATGTATTGCATCTGTTCTGGAAATAAGGACATAAATGCAAGCCATATTTTTGCATGAGCAATGGCTTGTGTTATTGACGACTGTTTTAGAAAATGAAAAATCTGTTTGTAATAAGAATCATAATTGGTTTGTTATAACTCTGAGGGGTCTAAGAATGTGAATGGGTCAAGTTTGGGAAAGGAGAGGCAACAGCGGCTATTAGACCATGACAAAGAGAGAGAGAGATGCTTTGGAGCACTGAGTCCGTCTTGAGACTGCTTGTAATAGTCAGAAATCAGATCTGCTCTTAATTTTCTCTGGGGTGATTCTGGTTTTGCCTGGGCTGCTAATGGGTGGTTTTGTTTTGTTTGTTTTTTCCCACAGGAGGCTAATGAATTCACAGCAGCTATCCTGGTCTGAAATGCAAGGGAGGACAAGTTCTCAGCAGATTTTTACCAATGCATGGGGAGGCAGGGTCAGCATTGTGCTCTTTTGTTGTGGTTCAGCTTTTAGTAAAACCACAACGCTGTATTTAAAAATGCTTTTTAGAGCAGGAAAGTGAATGTATGTTCATTATCTCGGTGTTGGATGTGAAAAACATTCAAAGCATCCAAGCAAAAAGTGATAAAACATGCCTCTCCATTCAGTAAATTAGGGCATTATGCAATGGATGGAGGGGTTGTATTTCAAAAGTGCCTGAAAGCTCTTCCTTTATTTGGGGTCTCCTCTGCTCAACCTTGACTGGACAGATTTCTTATTCAGGGGAAGGGATTAATTTACAGCTAGAAGACACTTTTATAACATATCACATTGTTCTTTTTCATTATTAGGGTGACCGGTCAGAATATTTGTGTAATCGAGCTCCACTCAAATTTCCCTCTTGGAGGATATGTTAGAGAAATGGAGACAAAAAGGTATTTTTGTGAATGCCTCTAGGCTGTGATTATAGAAGTTGTCGCTGGCTGGAAGTTAGGGTAGAACTGATGTGCCATTGCTGGTGCTCTTGATGTTTGGAAGAACCAAGTCAAGTGACGGGAAATGAGCTTGGTCTCTGTGCAGGAACATTTTTTAAATGGGACAGAGAAGGATTTGTGGAAACAAAGAATAGGAAAGGAAATGTAGAAGGGCAAATATTTTCTCCTACATTATGACTTGCTCTGGTAGAAATGAAAACTGAGTAAGAGTGATAGTTTTAACAGGTACTGGTGCTCACTTCCAAGCAAACTTACCTGACCGTGATCAAAACAGTGTCTCTAATGAAAACCAGCCTGGATTTACAGTAGGGAAGCTTGACTACAGTGCTTGAGTTTGTGTTACCAGGCATTAATCCAAACTGCTCTGAGACTTCACTGTCCTAACGTAGAAGTTATTTGAACAAAGCATCTGTCAAATCTAAAAGATGTGATTAATCCAATAAAGGCTATTTTATCAATTTCGAACGTGTAAAATTTGTTTGCAGAAGACCTTTCAGGTACCCCTAGGGAATTACAGGGAACTGCCCCACTCATTTTTCCAGTGCCTTAGGGCTGCAGACAGTGCATTCAGCTTTACTGCAGTGGGTTAAATAAATAATTGACAGGCGTTTTCTCTCTGAAATGGAGAAATTAAAGAGGCTAATTTGATTTTGATAGCATTACCAATTGGGAGAGGTCTGCCATATAAACCAGACATTTCAGGATTCCTATGGGTCTGCAGAGCTATCATCAACCTTACGGGAGGGTCAGAGACAACTGGTTGTCAGGCTCCCCTGTCAGCACCCACAGCCATCTTAGGTAGTCGTTCCCATTGTATGGCTTTTTTTTTTTTTTTTTTAATTACTATTATTGAGAAGAGAAGATGGTGTTTCCAGAAATGCTGGAAATTCCCTGCAGCCTGTTGTCTGAAGGTAGAAAGACTGCTGTAAACTGAAATCAAAATTAAATTCTGTGTTTGTTAAATGTCCACAAGGTGGCACTTGGCATCTTTTTACCTCTCTGAAATCTATTTTTTAATGCTTACAGCAATGCTAAGAAATAATTTTAGAGGTTTTGGAACTTTTCTTAAACCGTGCTTTCATGGGAAGTGTATTTTTTCCCCTATTAAACTGCAGTCAAGAAAAGGAAAGCAGCAACTGCGTACTTTGCTTGTTACTGCAGACATGAAAATTCCAGCTGTTAAAAACATCTAAGTAATTTTTTCTAAGATTTGTTTTTCCTTTTTTGGTTGTTGTATGTCATTCTTGTAGTCAGATGTGACCGTGTTTGTCTGGCAAAAAGAAGGAAAAACAAGTACTTGCTTCCCTTGCTTCAGTTCAGTGAAGATCTAGAAACAGATCAGCCGCAGCCTGTTCTAATCACAGAGCAGATGAGTTCATTTAACAGCAGCAGTGCCCATGATAGGCAAAATATTACTCATTAGAGTTTTCCCATTATTCATAAAGAGGCAGTAATAGGAGGCCTGATAATAAAATGCACTGAACTCTAGCTGTGTTCAGTGGATGTCTCGTTCAACCCCATTAGAAGCATTTCCACTGAATATATCATCTTCAGAAAAGACACCAGGGTGGCAGTGTGATTTCCCCACCCACCCACCATCAAGGCTGATGCAATTTTCAGAGCACGGCCTTCTTTTAGCCCCTTCATTTTTGTTGAGAGTGCTTAATTAGTAAAGCAATCACTTGGTCGCGTTGGAGGAATGGAAGTAGCCCTTGCGGCTTCCTTGGGCATTGTTCACAGTGGCTTTGTCATAATCATTTTTGCTCTACTAAAAATCAGAAACCTAGTTATGCTTGTTTGGAGTGGTATAGGCAGAAACACGTGAGGACAAAAGGGCAGAGGAAAACAACTCTGTTTTGTTGCATTAAAACATTCCCAGGGCACAGCCTGTGTGACTTAGTGCCATGCTGCAGCCAAAGGGATGCTTTATTCTGATTTCCTGTTTTTCACTTGTTTGTAACTTTCCCTCAAATTGTTTTGTACGGTTACGCTCCTCCCAGATGGGAATGCCTTTGGGAAATATGAAGAAAATGCATTCAGCTGTTTCCGTTCTCTTGCGTATGTAACTCAAGCACAGTTTAGCGGTCCGGACCTGCCCACGCGTGTGGGGTTTGACGGGCCGGAGACCAAGGCAAAGGCTGTGCGGACGGAGGGTTGTCGCCAGTGCCGCTGCCCCGCGGCCCAGGGCACGTGCTGCCGAGCAGAGGCCTGGAACCGCTTCGCTGGGGCCGACTCGGCTGCCCAGGCCTTCGTCCCGCGGGAGGAGAGCTGTGGGAGACGGCAGCAGCTCCTCCTCGGACCGGGTGTGCAGGCTGAAGCCCAGCTCCCTGCCGTGGGGCACTGTGCTGCCCGGCCTCCTAGGCGTGTTGGAAGGGAGAAAAAGGACGGTGGTTCATGTGGGAGCTTCTGCGCTGCGGCTCCTTTCAGCGCCTCACAGTGCCTTGCCTGGGGAAGAGCAAGACGTGTCTGCAAGTTTTCTAAGCTTTCCTTTTTTTCTTAATTCAAAAGAATTAGTCTGCCAAGAATAACATTAAAATAGCTTCAAAGACTCGGTAACAGTCTAGAAGTGTCAGTCATCGTGGCTGAGTGTCAAACAGTGTATTGGATATTCTGGAGAGATGAGAAAATGCCAGGGAGAGCCTCAGCCCTGCAGGGATCTTCCTGTCCCCTTGGCGAGCCCTGTGATGCCCTGCTGCAGTGGTCATGAAACCTTTGTGTCTGACAGATGGGTGCAGGTACCCCAACGTCCTTGTTCTTGTCTCTGCTTTTAGGAACTAATAGAGCAGCATTTCTTTCAGATGGGCATTTTTGTTTTATTGAGTCACTCTTAAGCCCCAAATAAAATGAGAGAGTTTCTTGTAACATGATAACACAGTAGTTTTGAAGAGAAAGGGAACACACCAAAAAGTTGCTTAAGGTCTCTTAAACATGAGGAGCCGCGTGCTGAAGAAGTCTCTGTCCGTAGGAGAACGCTTGGCATGAGGCCTGACCACACGAGGCCACAGCAACCGTCCCCAGAGCCTTTGGCCGCGGCTGGCTCCTCGCACCACGGCTCTGCCCTTGGTTACACTGATCGGCTGCAGGTAGCAGGGGGGTAGTGGAGGGATGGGGTCCTCGGGGAAAAACCTGTGGGTCCTGCTCGTCTGGCAGCGACAAAAGACCCATGATGTGTTCCCTCCTTACCACAGCGCGCACCCGAGGACTTGTGCAAAACGCTCTCCGTGCTGGCGCAGCCAGACCTGCGTCTCCTATCTACCCTGAAACCCTGGCGTTGTAGGCCATCTGTTTTACTACTGCTGCCTCGGGCGGTGGCTGCATTCATCCTTTAATTACCTTGATGCTATTTGAGTTTTATTTTGGTTGGAGCGCATAAAAGCCCTAACTGCTGGGGCCTGTTTGGCTGCCGCTTGAAACATTTCGTGATGGCTTGAGTTTAGTTTCTGAAATGCTGTTGGCACTTGCTCTCTGAAAACAGAGATGAAATGACATTTTCTGTTCAACTTTGATGTTTTTGTGGCTCGAGAGTCTCACCAGCAATATAAATTATAGCTTGCTTTCTGTAAGTCAAGTGCTCTTATGTGAGCCCTTTGGGCATATAGAAGGTGCTAATAAGCAACATTTTGAGCCTGAGGAGGGATTTTCTAGAAGTTGTTTTTAGGGCACAAGAAGGAGTCTGTTGTATGGGTCAGCAAATGGCCATGGCTGCTCGTCATCCATCTCTCTGGGAGTTAAAATGTGATGCATGCTGCTGCCAAATAAAGCAAGATACAGCATCTTAAAACACATGCTAATACTAGGCCATAGCATACAGAAGAAGGTTTTATACTTTCTTGCATCTTTTCATATTTATGACTTACACCATTTTTTAGTCCTATAGCTGTTTGTAAAACTTGAAATTAGAGTTACTTGTGATCGTGCTGAGGTTTAGTCCCCATAGGTAAAGATCGGCCTCTTCCACAAGGTTTGCCATTTGAGGGAGGCCTCACCAGTGTTTGACAGGGATATTGCTGAATACAACCCAGGTTTGGGTCAAGAGCTGCTGTGCCAGCAGAGCTGGTTATTCCCTTCCCGACAGCATTAAGCTAATTTCCAGCATGATGTTACAGATCACCATGCTGCAGGGAATGACGTACGGTAAAAGAAAAACAAAACCGAGTTCCCTATAGCAAACCTCACAGTAAGCCCTCGACTGCTTTATGGGGTTACCACGCGTGGTTACGCTGCTGCTGCTCTGCCCTAGAGCTGGCTGGTCTGCAGAGGGCAGACAGCAAGAACCATTCCAAGCAGAGGTAAACACTTTTATTCTGCCTATAAAAGGAATACACAGAGACGAGCAGTCTAAACAGTTTGAGGCAATAGTAACAGTTTTGATTTCTACGGTTAAAACGTGCGCTCGGAAAGTACTAAACTTGTCCAGATTTATATACTGGATAAAATGGCAGTGGGTAAGAAGAAGCAAAATAACGAAGGGAAATGCTACGTTGTAATGTCACAATTAGTCAAATCTATGTTTATGGAAAAACCAAGAGATGCTTTCATGGCATTGGTGTCTGTATATGTACTTCTCCTAAGTTGCTGCATGTTTTTCTATTGGCAGAAACACTTTTCTGGTGCAAGCACGGGTTTCTGACAGTCATCCTGTGCTTTTCACTTCTGATTTGCAGGTGTTTCATGCATGAGTCTGTGTAGTTCCCCTTTTCTTTCATTAGTGGTTGTGCTTCAAGGAGGGCAGGCCGGGCCCAGACAGCAATGCTCCCGTTCCACGGTGACATTTCTGCCCGTGAAGGGTCTGCTACCTGGGCTGCTGTGGCTTTTTCTGCCTCCCTTCTCTTTGCCTGAGTTTAGGCAAATTTCAGGGAAGCCGTGAGTAGAGGTGAGACGAGTCGCTGAGCAGGTAGAGCGGGCTGGCTAGGTGAGTCGTAGCAGGGCAGCAGAAATAGTCAGCGATCTCTGCCGTCCTTCTCCTCTGCAGAGAGAGTTGGGGGGCCGGCAACCCATGCGCAGAAGTGGAGACAGAGAGCGTGACACTAGGGTGCGCAGGGGATGCAGGTCCTTGCCCGAACCAGAGGCACTGCAATAAGCTCTCAGGACTCACCAGCTGTTGCAGGGCTGCGGAGAGGTGCTCGCTTTGCAGACTAGTGTGATTTTGCTGTTGGCTCAAGAGTAAAAATCAATCTACAGGGTAAAGGACTGTACGTTTATTTTCACATATCCTGCAGCATTATTTCCCTGTACCCTTTTACCATGCCTGTTGCTTTAGGATTTAAAGTGCTTTATCAATTTAACATATTCTTACTCTTTTCTTTACATATACGTATATATTTATTCTCTGACGGTCTTCTGAGGATCTTACAAGTACAGGTTTGGGACAGGCAGCTGTTTCTTTTCTGATCTATTCTAGGCTGGAGAACTATTAAAGATCAGAATGGATTCAGGATAGAGAATTTGAAGAAGTCCTATTATGTAAAACTAAAATCTTACACCCTTCTTATCAAAGCAAAGTTTTGAAGAATCCAAGAGCTACCACTGCTTGGGATGGTGGGAAATTATCAAACATTTTCATTTTCGAAGCTTGGGAAGACTGTTCAGCTCCGGCACCTGCCAGTTTAACCGGGCTCGGTTTGAAACTGCCGATTCTGTACACGGACAGTGTGCCTGATCTGAAAATGTCCTCGCTGGTGAGAGTGGCCCTCATGCTGGCAGAAGCCTCACCAATGCTGGTAGGATCGCACCTGGGCAGAGCTGGTAGCATCGGTTTATGCATTTATGTCTTCCGCAGAGCTCCAGACCAGTGGAGAAGAGCAGCTTTAAGTTGAATTGCGTCTCACTTAAGGCAGAAAGCACAGTTAAGATAAAACACTATGCACATCTCAAAGAAAATGATTCAATTTTATCATGGAAACATTTAGCAGAGCTGAGATACCGTGCTGATGGGAGCTGCATAAAAATCTGAGAAGTGTCAGTGTGGAGTTTATTGTGTTAATTAGGAGGTGGTGCAGCGTTAGCGAGAAAATGTATTTTGGGTTCAGCGTCTTTGTGCTTTTTTAATCATGCCTTAAAGTGCTTTTCGGGTACTTTGGACGCCTAATTGGAGATGCTGTGCACAGAAGCCTGTACTGTCTGAAAATCATAATAATGCATTTCAAAATGCTGATGATTTGGTAGACGGGACCATATCAATTAGTCTTTAAAAACAGGTAATTAACAGACCCGGGACCATATCAATTAGTCTTTAAAAACAGGTAATTAACAGGCCAATCCATTGCGTATGCTTGTTTTATTTTATCGTTGTGTAGCAGAGTGATTCGAGTACTAGAAACATCCTTGCTCAGACCCTTCCTTCACCGTTGTTGCTGCACCCTGTACTTGCTGCTACAGTGTTCGTATCAGATAACATTTTTTTAAAATCACAATAGAAATGACCTTTTGTATTTTCATTCGCTCATGTGGGATGGCCTGGGGGTATTCTAACACTGGTAAGGCAGCAAAGCTTACGGACAGATCTCTAACAAAGTACTTGTGCACAGCTGCGTAACATAAATCATTCCTTCCAATTTCTGAATGCTGCATGTTAGTTATATGAAAGTTACTGCTGTTCTCGTCTGACTTTAACAAGGTTTGGTTTTTGCTTCTTGGGTTTTGTTTTTGTTTGGCACAAATATTGTTGCATTTCAGTTTTATAATCGTGCTGCCTTTAGCCGTAACAATTACATGGCTTGAGAGCAAGCAAATATGGGTTAGACTGCCAAAATACTTGTATTTTCATAGCAGCCAGCTCATACTTTACAAATACGGTGCATGTTGTCCTTCACTTAAGTTATTTATTTGTAAATCCAGCCGGTGCCTACGTTGCCAAAAATAAGCCATAGCAAAAGGGAATTCAGCTAGTGGGGTAAGAATCCTCTTCTGGGACTAAACCCATTACTTTTACTTTCAAGTTTTGCCATTTTTCCATGTGACATTACAGTGCAAAGGGATTACATTGTAATGCTTCTGAAATGAATCTACTTGCTCCGCTTTAATTAAAAATATCCAAGTAGGAGTGAGTAACCACTGCTGCACGTGTTGCTGCTGATGCTCTGCCACTGACCCAGCGTAGTGTGGGCGGCTGAAGCTCTCTGTGTGTGCCAGGTCCCCAGGACACGGTGGCACATCTGCAGGGCCTTCCAAAGGTCAAAAAATAGTGTTCTGGGCAATGGCAGTTTGACCGAGTGCCGCCTTAATGCCAAAGTACTTGTGAATTGTATTTATAAACGTGGCTAACGCCGAGACGGTCTGCAAGGACTGCACCTTCTCCGTTCACCGCTAAAATAACAGGGTAAAAAGTCAAGCAAAATGCTAGCTCAGCCAGGTTAGCCAGCGTGCTGGGGTGGGCCTGGGGAGGGTCTGTGCCAATTAAACTGGAAAATACCTCCTTCCGCTGAGCTCTGATTTAGAGAGATTGGGACATGGATGTGGGTGTGAGAGATGGGCTAAGACAAGAACTTGCGGAGGGCAGATTGCTTTACCCTGAGGGGTAAAAGCAAAAGCCTTTCCCAGCTTCAGGCTCGGTTTTGGAGGCGTTAGGGACTCTGGAATGGAGATGTCACACAGGCTGAAATTAAGGAACAGGTCCCCAGATTGCTAGATATTTATATAACCTCACAGCAAAAAGTACAGATCGGTTGTTTGGAGGCAGCAGACAGTTGCAAAGAGAGCTCAGAACTGAAGACCTCAGTGAGATTTCCTACAGCCGGGCTGGCTGCCTGGCCGCCCAGCCGCTGCAGCTCTGGGCTTTTTCGTGCAGTGAGAGCTGAGTAACTCCGTCTGCTTCAGGGCAGGTAACAGATAAGCTCAGCACCCTGCAGGAAGCTTCAGTACCCTGCAGGATCAGACCTGAAGCTGGTCGAAGTAAAATAGTGGATCAGAGATGGAGTTTGTGACAGAGCCCTGAGCAAGTATGTCAGATCACTTGTCAGCAATTCATAAGGGAGACAGAAAACACCGTTGGCTCTTTATTATTTATTTTTTGAGTATTAAAATTATGGATTAGAAATATACTGTTACTTTTAATACCCACTGACCACTTCCAAGCAGAGTGTGTGTTCAGTGTGAAAAGCTCCCTTTGTTTTTGCAAAACGTTGCATAGTATTTCCATGCTTGGGCTTTATTTTAGGGGTTGTTAATTGCTATCTGAAATAGGAAAAAGCAAACAGCAGGAGTGAGTTGGATGAAGGCTGATTTATTAGAGTATAAATCGAGATTAAAAAATCTTTCTAGTGTAACTTAAAAAGGATCTGAAAATATGTACATAATAAAATAATACGCATTGCCCGCCTCCTCCGATCATTTGGCTTCTCATCTGCATGCTTCTCATTTTACAAATGGTTTTCTAAGAAAATACGTTTTCATGTATTCTGTTTAAGGAAGGGGAACTTCTAATAGGTTGCTCGGTACTTCGTTAGTAAAAATGGTTATAGAATTTAGGGGCAATATTTATCTTAATAAATCTGCAAGGGCTTCTGGAGTGTTGTTTCTGTGTTAAAATGTTTCTAACACAACGTTGAAAATTGACATTGTTCTTTCAGATACTGATGAATACAGACCACCGGTTTGGAAATCTTACTGTAAGTATCTCAAGGTTTTTGTTTGTTTGTTTGTTTGTTGTTTTTTTCCTTATTTAAGTCAGAGCTAAAAAAGTTTCAGTGGGGTACTTCAAAAAAAAAAAAAAAATAATAATTTTTTATTTTAATTAGAATGTGATTTTACAAGCATCAGAAGTGAAAGCGTTCATTACCGTTACAGAGCGATGCAGGGTTTATCCTCAAGGCTAACAAATGCAGGTTATTCGACGGGGCAGGTTCCCTGCACCTCAGTGACACCAGGGGCCCTGCTCCTGTTTGGGGCTGGCCGGCGCTGCCTAGGGGCTGCCTAGGCTGGGGCTTGCACAAACTCCATTCTTGCCTTAGGGTTACACTGGTAAGCTTTTAGGGCTCCTCTGCGTTAGTAACTTGCATCGCTAGAGTTGAGACTGGAACTGGTTAGGAAAACTCAAAAGAAATAATTTTTCCTCCAAACTTGCTGATGCAGTAAAACGAGAGCATTTGTGTGGCCCAGAGTGACCATGAAAGCAAAGTTAGATTTTCTGAAGGTCCGACGAGAAAGACCTGGTTTCCTACCAACTGTCTCATAATGGAGATGGCTGGGGCCTGAATCTGTGAATCTAGTGGCAAAGCCTGTCTGTGCCTTTTGAATCACCACGTGTAGCACCCGCAGCTTGTCATATGCCATGTCAGCCATTTAATGGTAAAGAATTTGACTTGAGCAAGCTTTTTTCTTGCAGTGGATGGCTAAAAGATAAAATTGAGACACTTTGCTCCCTGGCTTTACATGTCATTAGTCATGACTGCAATACGTTTTTGTGCTTGTTACCGAGTTCTGTGTGTTTAGCTTTTGGGTATGAATCACAGTTCTGTACCTTGCCTGACCTCAGGGAACGCTGCCTGCTTGGGCAGTTCGTTCTGTGCCACGATCAGGAATAGGGGCGTCCGGTCTTTGTTAATACCAGAACTTCACTGGTGGCTTGCCAGGAGCTGAAGGCTCGGGTGCATGCAGTGTGTGTGCACCCACTCTCCTGCATCGCCGTGGTTCACCACAGCGAACCTTTCTACTAGTTCAGAATTAAGTGTGGGGTCACGGGGTTTCCTTATATTTCTGCCTCCTGACTGCCGAAAAGGAATGGCTTGCTTGACTTCCCTGGTGATAAGTGCAGCGAAGGAACTGGTGTCAAACAGATTGAAGTGCACACATCAATTAGAGGAGGAGGAATAGGCATCTTGTTTTGTCACTTAACTGTTCTACCTGCTGTGCTTCTGACTGGAAGAGGACAAAAGGTACTGTCGTCTGAGAAGAGGGATTTCCATCCAGAAAATCTTTTCAACCCTGCTTGAAGTAAGGTGGGAAACAATTCTCAACTTCCAGCCAATTTCTGCAGAACATGCTGATTATGACTCTCCAGTGCTCTTCTGTGAAACTCAGAGATATCCATTTTTGCTTTGTGATTTTTTTTTCATTTGAACTTGACTCTACAGTTCTCAGAATTGGACATGGACAAGGGCCAGCACCATCAAATAGGGCTTTTACAATGGCAGCTAAAGGATCTGTGCACTAGGCAAATAAATGGTCGTGCTATGCTTGAAATGAAGATTGCTATTTTATATGTGTATGCTGTTTTTCATCACTTGCAAAAATCATTTTTGTAATACCAATAGAGAATGGTCAGGATTGATTTTAGTAACATCAGGAAGAAATGTTGGCTTTTTTATTTGGAACAAAGGGATTAAATTTTTCCAGTCGATCTTGCGATTGCCATATCATTGGGCATTTTGCCATTTTTTCCATTCTCGTGTAATTTAGCACATAAATAATGCATTTCTCAGTGGAGAAGACTCGTCATCAAATGAGAAGTGTAATGAAGTCAAATCTTATTGGGTAAGTTAACGTGTGTTTTTATTACCTGAAGAAGGTGACAGCACACATCGTTAGACCTTGGTGTTAGTACTAATGTTTGAAAGATAATTTAGTTTTAAAAGATTATAGTTCCAAATGTCCATTTTATTTGTTCTAGAGTACTATTCAATTACTAATTTGTTGTTGATAGCCTTGTTTGGAAGGTGACTTGCCAAACCAAACTCTTTGTTTTGAAAGTTGGAAGTCACTCCATCTGCTCACTAAACAAGAAAGTCCATACATTAATACCATTAAATTTACAGCTAGCTCCTACTGGTTTAATAAGGCTTATATTAAAGGAAAAAAAAAAAGTTTGGAAGATAGTAGTAAGTTTAGGTCGTATTTGGATGTTAACTAATACTGGCCTCCTGATGTTGTTAGATCTGTAAGTGCAAAGTACTGTTTTTTGTTGTTGTTCAGAAAGGTCATCACTGAGTAGTGAGAAAAGCAGAGGGTTTGACTGTGCAAAGTTCTGAATGACTCCCTGTAAGCTCTCATATTTCAGATCACTAAATGTGTGCCCTGCATAGTAGGATGGGACTCTGTCTGCTTACTGGAAAAAAAAAAAAAAAAAAAAAAAAAAAAAAAACTGCTAGCTGCCTGATTTGACATATAATAAACTTTAATTTGCATTTATCCTAATTCCTTTTCTGATCTGCTTGATGGAAGCTTGGCCACAGACTCCCTAGTGCTGGAGCAATTAATCGTAAAAATAATCAGTAATCCTGATTTGGCTGGGAGCATTCTCTTTTCTGACATCTCGTAAGTAATTTTTGAGACCTTGATATATGTACATTCAAATTTAAGTCTTGCAGCAAGTCTTTTTCTTAAACAGGAAAATTTAATGTTAAAATGCCTAATTGATGTACTGATTCTGTATTAATCAAAATTTAACTTCTGTCTTCTCTCAGTGTATCAGTTGCAACAGGAAGCTCCCCATCCTAGAAGAATTACCTGCACTTGCGAGGTAGGTATTATGAAGCATTTTGTTTTATAGAGCCCAGTAATTCCAAGTCTCTTCTCAATGTTGTGCAACCCAAGCAGCGCTTCCATGGGAGGTATGGCGCTGTGATCAGAGTAAGTAGGGGGTCAGTGGTGCCTGGAAAGCCACTAGATCTAAAAATAGAATTAAAATACATTTTGAGTTTGTTGTATGTACCTAAGAACCATTTGCTGCTTTTTAACTTATTCCTACATAAATGGAAACATGCATTTTCCCCTCCTTTTGGGGACAGAAATTCCCAGAAGCAAGAGCAGAGCTGTAGAGGGGGAACACGCACCTGTTGTTACACACATTGCTGCTAGATGCCTGCAATAAATCAGCAGGCAGAAGGCTGAAACCTCTTCTCATTCAGTTATTTGAGTCTTAGTACTTACAACTCATTAATTCTGGTAGCTAAGCTATGCAGAGCCACAGCTTTTAAAGATCTGCACAGAAACAATGGGACCCTGTTGAGATGCAGCGGTACAAATCACGGAGATTTGTAAAAATGAGTGGCTCACGGGGCCAGGTGCTGAGGCCGACACTGAATGGCCAGCATGCCCTATGTGGTGTTGCAGCACACCCACACCTTTTTGGGGCTGTGGTGCTGGCGGGTGCTATCTGTACCAAACACCCCTGCCAGCAAATGTCTGCTTAGAACTGTATCTCTCACGCAGCTTCAGCTAGGAACCTGGGAAACATTAATTTCAGTTACAAAACTGCCAAAACGTTAGGCTCGACATGTCAAACACTATTACGAAACACAACTGCATAACCACTGGAAGTTATTACATCGCTGCAATAAAACTTGAGCATTTTTATCATGTGCCAAGAGAAAGGGAATTAATCCTTGAAATATGTTAGTCATTTTGACGTAGTATTAAATATAGAGGGACATAGCAGTGTCAGGAACACTAATAGCTTACAGTTTAGATCAGAAAGAGGATTACTATACACAACTAAGCAGGCATTTCGCTGTCATCTTTCTAAATGCCCAATTGGGATTCTATGAAGTAGTCTGTCAATTTTTAAGATAAGAGGTAGAGATTTAACAGAAACAAAAATTTTCATTTAGAGGAAGCACTCCTGTCTTCTGTTAATTTGATGGATTTGTATTTTTATAGAAGTTGTAATAACAGCTGATTGCACTTAAGCAGGACATAGCTGTAGGAAAGAGCAATACATCAATTTTACAAGAAGCATTGTAGCAAAAAGTTTCCCTTTAACCAATGTTTCCGTTGCTAATGAGGGTCCAAACAGGGAGAATCTTGCTAAGGTTGTTGAGCAGATATCTTTTGTACATCACATAAGGTGGGAGGGAGATTTGAAGAGATCTGTAGAACATTTGATCTGTGAAAGAAGTTTTTTTTACTCTCGTTGCGATGTTATTAGGAAGGTTATTTTCTATTTTGTGCGTTCTTTCTGCTAGGGTTTTCCATTACATTGCTATACAAAATACTTGAAGTCTTGTAATACGGGCTTGTAATTCTAGGGAGGCTGAATGTCCACTTTTAGCAGCAGCACTATTTCCAGTTCAAGAGTAATAACTTGGCACGAATGGAGATTTTCCCATTGACTTCAGTGGGACTGTTCATGGCCAATCTGTTCTCAAGCTTTGTTGTATCTTCTCGTGTCCAGGCCAACCGTTGGGCAAAAAGGATGTGGACCCCATGCCAGCTGGAACCCCACACACTGTTGAGGGGGGAATAATTTTCCGTGTTTCTCTTTTTTTTTTTCTTTTCTTGGATTATGACCCATACTGCCATTCTTCTCCCACTTTTCCCTCTTGCACTTTTTCTCGAGAAAGCAGAAGGATGTTTCAGAGGACAATTATTACAAAAGCCTTGACAGAAAGTAGAGTGCTGAGAGCCCTGCCAGCCTGTTGTGGCTTGATCGGATAGCAACCTACCTTTGTATTCCATCGTGCCTGTGCTCACCTGGCTAAGATGAAGTCCTTAATTCCCTGCCTCCCATGTGTTTAGTGTTGTTAAGTGTGGTTGAATAGCTGCTTTTTCTTTCCTCTTTCCAAAAGTATTTCACTGGTGGAAGAAGTGCTAGTATGTGTGTAGGTCTATGTATATATGCACGCTGTAAAATGTGTGAAGGATATCTGGTAGTCTTCTGACACTGTTCCTTGCAAGGTGCTGACACTATGCCTTTGCAATCACTGCAGTCTTTTATTTGCTGAGTCTTATCTCAAAGCTCTGCTGTTATTTACTCGTGTAACAACAGTCTTTCTTATAATGTATGCTCATAAAGTTGCCTGGGCCCTCTGCCCAGCAGCTTTTCTTCAGTTTCTTCAGTTAGATGCTTTGAGAGCTGCAGGTGTAATGGTTTTAATGCTTACAGAATTAGAACCTTCCTATTTTCTATATACTTTTTGGCTTCTTTAAAAAAATAATAAAAAGAAATGTGGGAAAATACCAGTACTTTTGTACTAAGGAAATCTCACAGCAGATAACATCATGATTGTAATTATTGTCTAGCACAATGCATATGTCCCCGACGTTCAGGGAGAAACTGTGAAATGATAAAAGCGTCCAGCATATCTGTTAAGATCTTTTGCCACTTATCCCAGACTAGTTTAACTGCAGAGTTGTTCTGGGGTCTCTTTGCCCTGGGTGATACGAAATCACAAGCATAATATTCTTAGAATACTATTAGCCTATCCAGGCAAATAAGCAGAGTTATAAATGTGTATATATAGTATCTGCATATTAAAAATGTTCCCTCTCTCTGGACTGATGGAGACCCTTCAGCTGTTCATGAGATCCAGGTTGCCCTCTTTTTAGAATCAAACAAGAGACCTGTTCATGCCAGGCAAATACAAAAGCATCTGTATAAAGCTGCTTCAAATACAAGTTACACTGACCACTGTAATTCTCTCATCTTAATTTTAATACTAGTAATTATAAAAATAAAATGGTAGGTATGAAAGAGGTGGTTTACAGGTTTTGAAATTAGTAAGAATTGGACTAACTAAAGCAGCTGTGGAAAAAATCAGTCAGCTGCAGATAGCTGCAGAACGTATTAAGTACACATTTTCTCATTAAAGTATCCTTTTATATAAAAAGTCTTTGAAGCTTATTTTTACCTAATAAAGGTAAAATTGAAATAATGCATTACAATGCAGATAAGTGTTTTTCATTATCAATATCGAACAATTTATGCAGCTGCTTCAGATTTGATGTGAAAATATATTCAGTGAGCAGTAACATGTTTAACCTTTCTCTGTGGTCTCAGCCTCTCCTGCTAGTGCTGAGCTTTGTGATCTGCTCTTTCTCAGCTGGGTTTCTATTAGCAGCCATGCATGAGTCAGTGGGGAGCAGAGTCTTTTCCTAAGTGGTTGAATTATCCAGCTGTATAAACAAATTCATAAATATTAGGATGAGAATTTTGGTCCAGAGAACATCAAAGAGGTCAGTGGGAGGGAGCAACATGTAATTTGGTAAGATATTAGCACCTAAATTGCTCCCCTTGCGTTATTGTATTCGACTTATTGAAATAAGCAAGAGTGAGAGTGATGATTAGAGGAAAAGGCACTTGTTAAAGAATAGTTGGAAGTTACAGTGTAAAAAACAACGGCAAAAAAAGAAAAACTGCACAGTCTTTTATTTTAGGTGCAAAGACACGTGGTGTACGAGTGCTGGTACTGAGAGGTGTATTCAACAGAATGACCTACTTAACATGAAATGCTTCTCAAATACAGAGGATTTGAGTTTCTGCTCTGCTACACCAGTCTTGTATCAGGGCAGCATGCAGTTCAGTGGAGTTACACGGAGCTAGAAAGAACAGTGCATCCACTGGGAATGTTTTATGGTGATCATGAAGTAGAGCCAAGGCTTTTAACACTACATAATGCTCATTTGTAAACTTAAAATGTTATGGAATCATCAATTTTGAAGAACCTTGGATTTTTGTGTGAGACCTAACATCAGTATTGTGATGCCATTTGTCCAGCTGATCTTGTATTACCTCCCTGGAATTTCTGGTTGTTGTGCATATAATCTTTTATATACACGTGTGTGTGTGTGTGTGTGTGTGTGCACAGACATACTGAGGGCATCCTTGCCTGTCATTTGAAGGCATTCCATGATAAATTTTAAATAATTATGTGTGGGGAAAAAAACAGCCAAATGATGGAGGCAATTAAAATCACTGCCCTTTCCTGCCCTGTAACGAGGCTTCATCATGATCCAGTGCAAGCAGTTAACAAGCTGTTAAACAGCATCTCTGCGTAGCCTCGTGAAAATGGCCTCTGTGAGCGGTCAAGAAGCACAGCAGAGATTGGGCATATATAATGCACATCGTCGTTAGAGCTGTTTGCACAGATGGCTTAATCTATGTCACATTCACCCAGAACGTCGTCCCAGCTTTCCTGGTAAGGAGACTCTTTTCCAAAGGAATGGTTACTGTAAGGTGCTTGCAAAGTCTGACCCATTTGTCTGTTTATTCACTTGGTTTTATTGGCTTTACCTCAGTTGGTGGGGGAAAAAGATCAGAAGCAAAGCAATGGTGGATAACTTCATTCACCTTGGTGTTTCCTGGGGGTATCACAGAGAGGTCTGAAACTTCCCTGTGGCCTCAGTGCATGTACAATACAAATATTGAAAGCCAATATCTCACAATTAATGCAGCTATTTCCCATTCGACTTGCGGATGAAAATTCCAATAAGTCTGTGAGGCCCTGTGAATAAGGGCTTTTTTTTTTTTCTTCTGAGTAAGAAGCAACATTAAAACTGTGCCAAACATAGGGTAAACAAATAGCAGTAGGACTTTTTTTTTTTTTTTCTTCCCATAAATAAATATTTCTGAGAAGTCCAAGGACATAGCATTCAGCTTGTCTTTGCTGCATACAGAGTAAATGAAGTAGTTAAGGCTGCTTTTACTCATGCTCAACAACACTTTGGTCCAAAAGCGCTGCCAAATCAGACAGAAACTGCAGAGGACATTGGGCTGTATTTTCAGCTAACAGCTTTAATTAAAATGATCCTTTTCTTGCTACTGCTTTATTTTAGAACATTTCCTTCCTTAGGTGGGTTTTAGTTCCAGTCCAGCTGGATGTTTTGATTTTGTGTCCTGAGCTTGAGGCTGACCCAGTGTGAAAGTCAGGGGCTAACAAAGCTTCGGCGCTGGCTTCCTTTGGCTTTCGGTGCTCACGGGTACCTGCAGCTGTAATTTTCAGAAATATGGTGTGGCAGTAAGTCCAAACAGACATGAAAAACCCAGGAACGTTGCATATTGTTAACTAAGAGCAAATGGCGCACTTTCTTTTATGCCTAATTTGCTATGAGTAAAGTTGGTGTAACGATACTCCTAGGAAGCGTTGTCGAAAGCTGAAGCACGGTGTTTACTGTCTTACATGATAAATTTGGCCTACAGGATCTCTGTTTTTGTAAGGTCACATGGACTGCACTAAACGTGTAGCCCAGCTAGTGCTGAGTGAATGAGAAGGCCCCTGCTGAGTTAGATGGAGTTGCCTTCGAATCTAAATGCACACATTCAGTCTAGGTGACAAAAAGCTAGTATCATGAAAAGTAAAAAAGTTATGGGAAAATAAAATACAGAAAACCAGGCTATAAAACTAAGTGAATTCTGTTTAGCCACAGTCTGAAATGGGTTCCTGTTGCACTGGGGTTTATACAAACTAACCATCCTGCACATCAACATTTGTAGAGGCGTTTTTGCACAGTTTGTAAAACTGATCAGGAGAGACTCGACGTTAACAGAAGTGGTTATTTTGCTCTTTAACTCGTCATCCACCAAGATGAGCTGCAAACCAAACTAAAATTGCCTCGGAGCCCATTGGAGCTTTGCTCTGCTGCTTTGCCCCAGTCTTCTGCCAATTCACGTTTTCAAGTCGTTTGCACGAAGGGCAGTGTGGCAATGTGATTTGCAGGTATTCTGGGGGAGACCTGTCACATTACTAATCCACTGCTGAAATGTAATGCTTTTGCCTATGTGTATTTTCTGATTCTATCTTATAAATTCACTGTATTGCTGAGATAAATACAAAATCACAACAAACAGGCAACAAAATCTTATTCATAATGTTAGTCTCAGGCAGTTTTTAAAAAATAATGTCTTTTCCTGAGAGTTTTAAAGTTAGCTGTGCAAAGATAGGAGCTGTTGCAAGTTTATATCATAATAATAATAAAATACTTTCACTTTTTCTGTTTTCATGTTGTTGTCTTGCTATTAACTAACTAGTCTGATTTTAACAGAAATACATAAGAGTTGTTTTTTTTTTCTTTTTTTGAAATGATCCAGTCTCCTCAGGGCCTTTGAAAATAGTTCACCCTGGCTAACTCTTGTTTGTTTTCATGTGGGAAAAGGAAATGTTTTAGAACATGATTAATCTTTCCAGCGATTGAATGTTTTTTCAAAAATGATGAACCACCAAAACAACTTTTGTTTGCTGGGGGTATGGAAGAGTTGTCATTAGTCTGCGGATTGGGTTATATTTTTTGACGTTTTGGACATCTGAAATCTTTATTTATACTCCACTGAGATAACTGGAGGGAAGTGCTGATTTTAATAGGCATCTTTTGAAAAGATGGAAAAAGGGAACTGAAGTGGCAGTTTACTGTAAGTATTTTGTATTTTATTATAGCTGGTGTCATTTTAGACTCTTGTAGTTCAGGTTGTATAATTGTCAAATTTTATTCCCCCCAATTTTTCAGCCTGTAAATTTAGCAAAGAAGGATAATCTGGTGGTTTAGATTATTGTGCTGATTTGTGGGAGCTCTGTAGTTCCGCAGTTGTCAGAAATCTTCCTGGACAATTTCAAATGAATTACTTCATCTGAAATACATAGCAGGCACATTGTCTTCTGACACCCTGACACTGTACGATCTCTGGAGCATGGACCATCTTCTGTTACACAATGTGACATGCATACATGATGTGGAGGTCTTTTAGGTGATACTGCAGATCACACATTTCAGTGAAGTCTAGTAGTATATAATTAGGCACTTGCTACTTAGGCAGATTCTTTAATCTGCCTCTTGCCCTCACTCTGATGGGATATGATAATGGTTGAATTTCTCGCAGCAGAGACAGCAACAGCTTTATGATGGACGATACCCTGTACATATGAGAGTTCTGTAGATGTTTCACCGTGTAAATGCACTTAATACAGTACATTTATGTGAAATGAATCTTTTATTTCATTTCTTGACAGCTTGCACAAGCAATGCTCACTACCCAAGTAACCCAAGCTGTTCATTCTTTCTCACCTCGTTTTAACCCATTCAGAAGTGCAGTGTTCTCCCAAAGCTCCACCTTAGCTCTCCTTCTGTTCCACTCCCATGGAAAATCCTAGGGTGGAAAATGATTTTCATCTGTACTTCACTTCCTGGTTCTAATTCTGTGTTACAGTGTGCTTTCTATGTCAACATGAAACATTACAATTTCCATTTGTTTTTTTCTAGGTCGAGAACAGACCCAAATATTATGGAAGAGAGTAAGTAACACACATCTCAACATGGTTTATCTCCACATGTTGGTTGATAATATTTACAGAAAAGGTTGAAAGTGTTTGCTGTGGGCATGTTGTCTTCAGCCTGTTTTGCAGAGAGGGACATGGGCCTGACATGCCAGCTCTCCCTTTCGCAGGCAGCTTTCCCTCGCAGCAGGTGGCTTCGTAGTACTTTGCTCCATTCGCTGCTCAGCTGTCTCTGTGTGGGACCTTGGCAAGGTCAGGAGTTGCCTTTTGGTGGGCGAACCATGAAAAGTCAGTCCTGCAATGCAGAACTGCATTTGCACCTCAGCTCTGTTGTTTCTGCCAGGCTGCTCCTTATGCATTTGCAACAAGGGACTTTGCTCCATTTCCTTGCACTGTGTCTTGTGTGGACATCAGATTATTATTGCAGCATTTTTGTCTACCTAAAATTGCAGCTGCATTTTCTGATGGCTGTAAATATTATTGAGTGATTCCTTAAGTGAGAAAATGATGTGTTTCTGTTCTTTTAGAGGGTTGTCTCTTTCTACGCCACCCTCCAATTGACTTTTGCAAAAGATGTGTGTGTGCAGAAAAAAAAAACTGAAACACAAATGTAATATATATGTAACATTTATGTGTATTTGTCTTCAGAATGCTGCAGCAAATATGGTCAGATTTAGTGTGGGGAAGAAAAAAAAAAAAAACAAAACAGATCTGATGTGTATATTTTGGTACAAGCTGTGTGGCATGGCTAGGTTCTTACACCAGTAATTGCTTATATGCAATCCCTAACATTTTAGCAAGTTGCCGTAATCTCCCTGAATGCTGCGAAGTGCTGGATTACATGCCTCTGGCACAAAACCTGTGAAGCCAAGAGGAGAAAATGGACTTCTTTCTACATATGAAATTGATGGTTGCAGATTGTAAAAGCAATATACTTGTTTCACAGATGAAGAGAAACCTTCCTAAACCATTTAAAGTGACTTCAGATATGGGGAGAAGGAAGGCTGATTTAAGGTGCAGGCTCCTGTAAAACAATAATTTTATGTTAGTTTCTTTTTTAAATACCATAGTTGGTCTTTTTTTAAAAGAAGAGGAAAAGGCGATTTAAAAGTGAAAAGGCGTGTGTTTCAAAATGCCTTTGTTCCTCAGATTCCATGGCATGATCTCAAGGGAGGAAGCTGACCAGTTGTTAAGTGTTGCAGAGGGAAGCTATCTCATTCGTGAAAGCCAACGGCAACCTGGAACCTACACTTTGGCATTAAGGTTGGTAATTAATATTTCATTTTAAAATTTATAAAATATTTAAAAGATTATACTGTTGTGTTGACCTTAATGCTTAAACTTCCTTATGTTTTTTTAATATATTTTTTTTTAAATCATGGTAAGCATTTAATGAACTTGAACCTTTTTTTACCCTTATTACAGATTTGGTATCTTTAGCCTTCTGAAGCGCTTTAGCCATTTCTGAAGTGCTAACATTCCTTATTGTTTGCACTGCCAAGATAATAGCAGTTGTGTTTTTGCTGGTTGTCTTTCATTTGGCTTTTTTCCATGTAACTTCCAGATGAGACCCCATGTGTAGAAACTGAGGGAGCAGACAGTTGAGAAATAGAAGGAATCTTATGAGATCCCATGACTGCTCGGCTCTGCGGGTTACTTGCTAGCTAGCTGTTGCTGAAGAGCAATTAGTTCTTTCTAGTCGCTCTACAGAGTGGCCAATAAATCAGTTGTGTTTTATTTTATTTTATTTTTGGCTGAACCCCTCTTAACTAGCAGTGTTTTCAGATCTGTCTCCTCATTCTGCAAAACTCTAGCAAGTAGATCAGATAATATCAGATAATAAATATTTACATATTTAAAATATATAAATTCTAAATAGTTTAATTACTTTTAAAGTAATTGAGAATATTTTGGTCTGAGCTGTCAAATGGGAAATGGTGTGTTCTTTTTCTCACTGTTTTAAATTGAAGTAGTACAGAAAAACATTGAAAGAGAAAATATAGTTATTGAAGGTTTTATGTAGGTAAAATGAGATTATGATTAAAATAGGAATATCCTGGAATACTAAGTTGACACAAGTTAGTTTTCTTTCCCAGGAGAAAGAAAATGTATTTTGTACTAAGGTACTTGTTTTTGTAATAGTAAGATGCCAAATAAAAGTCCTCCCGTCTTAGTCTCTACTTCCTCTTCCACATCTTGAGAATTATCCAGGGGAGGAGGTGGCTCCTGGTTCCTCTGCGGCTGCCTGGTGGCTGCCTCGGACCCTCCTGAGCACTGGGAGCACAGGCAGGACATCGCTGGTCACTAGCTGGCACCCTTGTCACCCCTTCCTCGAATCCTGTGGCTAATGCTTTCTTCATTTGCTCATCTGTAAAGTACTTAACATCCATCCACTGAATTATGGTGGAATTGTGTGAGGTTCCCTGATAATGCTGTTCGCTGGCATGAGGCTTAGTATAAAAAGTTGATTTCTTGCTTGGCAGTCATTGTGGTAATGATGCTCCGTAGTCATAGGGCAGCGGCTGCGCTTTTGGGCAGGAGTAGGAGCACTTCACATCTTTCCAACCGGAGTGAACGCAAGCAGGTAGCATTCTTGCTGTCACTGGAGATGGGGAGACTGGGGCAGTGGGTAGCTAACGCTAATGGTGTGTACTGTGGATACTGATTATTTGGGAAGAGGTCTCAAGTCCCTAGACCTCTAGAGCCTCTGAGCAACCCCAAGTTCAGATGAAAGAAAGCTGGAGATGGACTCTAGCAGGGAGTGTAGCAATGGAATAATGGCTTAGAACAAATGGAGGGCAGATTTTGATTAGATGTGATGTGGGGAAGAAATTCTGCACTCAGGGCACAAAGTGAACATGGGCATTAGGGCTGAAGATGCACCTTGCTTCTGTTCTTTTCTGTAAATAATAGAATGAAATTACATAAAAACCAGTGTTAAAAATAAACCCAGGGCACAGGGTGGGCGGTGCAGGGCAGTCCCTGTGGCCGAGGGGCAGCCTTTCTCTCTGGCAAGCAAAAAGGCCCGAGGGAGCCAGCCCCACAAAAGGGGCCCTCAGCCCCCCACCTCACCTGTCCCCAACCCTCCTCCTTCTTCCACGAGGGCATCGTGCAGGCTACTCCCAGCACGGCCGCCCAGATTTGGCCATGCATGGGCCACTCCATCACCGAGGATGCTGAGGTCACAATGGCCACCCCTGCCCCACCCTTGCTGCGGGCCCTATAAAAAGGCCCCCC
>NC_048899.1:10820835-10855296 GCF_011077185.1 Oxyura jamaicensis | reverse complement strand
ATTATGGTTGGCTAATTTCTTATCCTTGATCATGGGTGGCTAATTTCTTATCCTAGGAGTGAGTTCCTGTATCTGAGTAATTGGCTACGACAGACGTGGAGAAGGCTGAGGTACTCAGCAACTTCTTTACCTCCATCTGCACTGGTAGACAGGCTTTGCAAGTCTTTCAATTCCCTGAAGCCATAGATTGAGGCTGGGGGATCAAAGTCCCACCAATGTAAGTGAAGAGCAGGTTCGAGACCACCTGATGAATCTAAGCAGGTACAGGTCTGTGGGCCCTGCTGACATGAATGGCAGGGTGCGGAGGGAACTGGCTGATGGAGTTGCCAAGCCTCTCTCCATCCTAGCTGAAAATTCCTGGCATTTGGGTGATGTCCCCGGTGAGTGGAAAAATGGAAACATCATACCCTACTCTTCAACAACTAAAACGAAGAATTGAACAAAGAGCACTACTCTTCAATAATTAAAACAATTAGGAGACATTTCTTCTCAGAAGGAGCGGGCAGGCATTGGAACGGGTTGCCCAGGGAAGTGGTTGGGTTACTGTCCCTGAGGGCTTTCAAGGAAAGGTGGGACCTGGCGCTTAGGGACGTGGTCTAGTGGGTGACATTGGCAGTAGGGGGATGGTTGGACCAGATGATCTTGAAGGTCTTTTCCAACCTTACTTTTCTATGACTCTATGATTCTGTGTCTAAAAACATTATTGACATTCACACCGATTTGCATTAGTAATGTGAATAAATTGGTATTGCTTATTAGGGTCTAATACTACCTCTACTTCTGCTCTTACAATATTCATTTAGAACTAAAAAGAAAACAGTTATTTTAACCTTGATCTTGGAGACAACTCCTGCTGTTTGCTCCTGATGATACAAGGCACAGGGCTGTGGGCTGTGACTGATGAAGCTGCTGAGCATCTTGCAGGATGCACTAGCATAGTTTGTTTTACAAATGCTCCTCCAGTCCAGCAAGACAAAAGATGGGTCTTCTCTAGGTTTCATGGTATCTTTTTCCTTCAGAAGGGAAAACCCTTCTGAAAGCCATATAAACTGTTTTTATAGCCAGTATAATAGAGAATGGATAGCTGTTGGTGATCAGTTCGGGAAAGGGTTTTAAATGGTAGCAAAGGTGTTGTTATTTACTTACTCTGAAGAAGTTCAGCACCTGGCAAAACACCTACCTGAACCTGCAGCACGCGGTAGACGTTTCACTACATTTGAGCACAGGCAAGATTACTTGAGCTTGATTACACATATATTAGGGGTTGTGTTCTAGAATGCTGCTTTCCATTTCACAGCAAGTAATGCTCTGTTGTCTTGCTGTTGGCCTTTAACATCTATGAGTGAGGGCCTTTGTTTGTTTTCATATTTTATGTGGAAGATCTCTGTGAATGGCAGTAGAGAGATTTCTTTTTTCTCTCTATTGGGAAGTATGGCATGAGTTTGCATTCCCTCTGGCTGATGGCAGAGTTTTGCTGAGGTTCTGTTTTTCCTCTCCCTGGAATTAGATACTCAGAATATACCGATATTCCCAATGAGTGTGGTTTTGACACTGTCAAAAATACTTGGTGCTTGTTGTTCTATTGATTTACTTATTTTGTAACACATCGTATCTAATCTACTTCAACATCAGGTATCTGCTATGTGGGTAAAGTTACTGAAGGAGTTTAATTGGAAGCTAGAAAAAACACCAAATAAAATCTTGGCTACAAAGCAAGCTACACCAAGATTTAGAGGCAGAACTCCTCATTATGACTATCCAAACGTATTTTTGAGCGCATTGTGCTCTGTGTTGCAGATTAATAGAGATTAATGAATCTTAGCTCATCTTTGTAAAGTGGTTGTTTATCTTCTTCTGAAATTACTGTAGAAGATCATCTCCTAGAGGGCTATATTTTAGGGGAAAAACACCCACTTTCTTGTTTTGTCTCTATCCTCATTGCTTGCTCCCTTCTAGACTGTACTTAGAGTGGGCATCTTCCAGAAGTACTTGGCTTTGTCTTTGCTCTGCACTGAAGATTTCCACTTGTTAAACAGCTTTAGTCTTTCTAGAAGATAGCGAATAAGCTGTTAACGCCACAAATCATAACTCCTTTGTAGGCAGACAGAATTCGCAGACATAAAAACATGTTTTTGTGAAATCTGGAACAGATTGGACAATCACGTGAAGCTGCAGCGCTCAGCTACAGCCAAAGAGCACAGAATCCAAACGCAGTTGGTGCATGAAGCTCTCTGAGGTGCCATTCCGCTCCTAGCGCAGCTCTTCTGCATTTCACCTTTTTAGCTTATTGTAAAGGATACCTTAAGTCATCATAGACAGAGCAGATCTGAGAAGAGATCTGGTTAATTGTTTGCAGAGAGTTTATCCCCAGTTACACACCTTTGTAGCTATATCAGCAAGTTCTCTGACTGTGAATACACGGGCTGGATACAGTCCATAGTCCACTCCAGTATCCACTCTCCTTTTAACAACAGATGCTGGAAGAAAAGCATGCAAACAAGATGTATTTGTAGCAGTAGTTCTCTGGTGTGCCGTGCCCTCCCAGCCTCTGAATATTGCTGTTCAGGGACTTCTGAGCAGAACTGTTAGATTTGCTATTCTTTCAGGATCTTGATGGAGAGATTTTTTTTAATTATTATTATAGTTTTTTTTTTTGGTATAGTGGCATTCTGAATGCATTAACTCTCACAGATTTTGCTGTCTGCAACTGTAGCATAAGTCCTATGCCTTAACTATGTTTGCTGGGGAAAAGCATCCTTTTTTTTGTGGATTCCATCTCATAATTTAATTTGATGCTCTAGTCTTTGTATTACGAGAAACAGTGAACAATTGATCCCCATTTACTTTTTCCATGCCAGTCACGTCCCTCTTATTCTTCTCTTGACAGGTCAATGAGCCCTGGGCTATATGTTCAGGTTTTGTAGTGAGGGTGTTCCATACCTCTCATCATCTCTCTCATCTTTCTGTGTGCCTTTCCTCCGTGATGATCTTTTGGAGGTGAGGGGACCAGAACTGCACATCCTGTTCAGGATGAAGTGGACTATGAAGTTTTCTTTCTTTGTTCTCTAAGCCTTTCCAGATGATTTTTGGACCACTACGGAGCATTAGGCTCTGATGCTTTTATAGAGCTAACTTTAGTAAATCTAAAGGACTCGTTCCTGAGCTGCAATAGCTACAGACGTAGCCTAGCACAGGTTAAATGATCTCATGTAGGACAGGACAAATAATAGCTTTTACAGGCTTAAAAAAATCGCTCAGATGTTCTTAGTGCAGTGCTGTGGAATGGTTAACTGTGTTCAAAATTCAGATTTTTAATATTTATTTTTCTTTAGTAAGGTAGAGCAAGTGATTCTCACCCCCAAAAAACTTCTCGGTTATGTTGCCTGTGAGTTACTATAAAATATGCTTTCCTTTTACATAAGAAGCTGCATTTTGATCATCTGATGAGATATTTTTGTCCACTTTTGACAATTATCGTGCAATTAGTTTGCTTCATGATTTTAAGGTAGAGCACCTTTTAAGTCAAAATGTGCAACAAAAGAGGTTTTGTTTTCAGAAAACAAATTTTTCAAAATTTGTAACGGAGGTAGAAGTATGTTGTTATGGAAAAAGAAAATGATGATTTAAATTATTTTTTTTTTTTTAATGTGTGAGTTTGGTTAAATATTCAAAGCTGTCCTTCAGGTAAAAGTGATGCTCAGAGCCTAAGAAGGCCAGTGAAATTGTATCAGTTGAGACACTGGATGAAATAGAATGAAACATAAACACAAATGAGAGCATCAGATTGGCACCCTATTTTTAACGCATGTACGTAATCATGAATGCATTTTTTTTGCAGTTTATTAAAAAAAAAAAGGCACAGCAGAGATCACCAATGTTTACTATTTAATTAATCAGAGAATGCTAATGATTTTTTTTTGCATCCCTGAGGTTTTCTTTAAAAAAAAGACTATCGTAAGATTATTTAGATATACACGTGTGTCCATGTATATCAGGACATGTCTGTGACTATAAAACATATAAAATACATTTTATTGTTAATTAGACGTTCCAAATGGATGAAAACTGAAATTTCCTAATTAACTCCTGGAGGTATTAGATCTGCTTTTAGATGTGGCAAAACAGTAGTACAGTGCTTAATGCTAGGACGTATAGCAAATGGCAGTAACAGTACGACATGGTTTGCAGTGTAGCCTTTTGTGGTTGAGAGCTTGTTTAATAATTAGGATGAGGATAAAGAGGAAATGGGTAGAGATTGTACTAGCGGTAGGCGTTGAAGTGTGATGGTACTGCATGTTCTTTTGAGCAGATATCTGCTGTAGCACGTTTAGTTGGTTACCATGGTTTCCCTTCCTGCAAATTCTATTGTTGTGATACTGAGAATGAATTGAAATAAGGTTCTGCAGCAGGATTAAAAAAAGGTAATAATGTTAGCCGTGATTATGAGTCATGATTTTTTTTTTTTGGTTATTTTTTTTTTATGTTTGGGGGCTAGGGCACATTAAAGATTATCTGGCACCAGGAGAGAATTCTTAAGGCAAAATAAATGTGAAAAATTAGTAATCCTTATTTTAGTCAACTAACTGCATGTATTGTGCAAAAAAAATGATACATATATCCTCTCTTCCTAAATTATGAAATTGCATTAAGAAACTAGCCCCTAATATTTTAAAAGGAGTCATAATTGGCAGGCTATTAGAGTATAATGCTGCAAATGAACCTTTTTAATTTCAGAGGACAATTGCTTTGATAGCTGAATGCTGCCCATTTTCAGTGGGCTCTTTTGGGACACGTGTGTAGTTCTCTTCCAGAATATGCACTGATTGCCCTGGGATTACTTACCCATCTAAAAGTCAACATCTGCAAAAGGCTTCTTGACTTTAGAGGTCAAAACTGCATGCCTGCATTCTGCTAGGAAGACTAGCTGTACAGGCTGGGACACCGGAGAGAAACTGGGGAAAGAGAAGTGTTTGAAACAACTTCTGTTGCCAATAGCTGAATTACTTTTTTTTCTTTTTTTTTTTTTTTAATTATCAATGTAGCAAAATTTGGTTATACCTTATCCTGAATCAGGAGATGATCTCTAAGTAGCCTGACGGAGGGAACCCAGCAAAACAGTAGCTGACTGCATCCCTTCACTTTACCTTAGTAACAGTATTCTGACATCATGTCACTTGGTAGGAAAAAAAAAAATACAAAGACCCTTTTCAGCACTAAACTTTGCACATCCTTCTATCTCTGTATGTTTTTTACCCAATTTACAGCTCTGCACCAGGCCTTGATTGGCAGTAGCAAGGGCTGAATTCAGTTTCTAGGAACCTTTCTGGAATATTTACACAAAATTTCTTGGTCCCCAGCTGAGACACATGGGAAACCATGTCCACATAAGTGTCTGTGTGTATATACACACATGTGCACACACACAAAACCTTAAAGCTTAGCTGGGCTAAGTAGAGTTGCTCCAAAACCTGACCAAACATATCTGTGGGGTATGCTTGTTTCAGTCTGGCCCGTTTTAATCAGTTTTCTTTATTCTGTGTGAAATGATGAAAGAGTGCTTCTTCCTCTGTGGCGAGCTGAAGCTCTCGGGGAAGGACTCTTCTTTCTCCCGGAGGCTCAGGCCGTCACACTTCCATAGGCACAGAATTCAGGTGAGTGTTTCAAAAATTGGCCACTAAGGTATCTAAAGCTTCTTTTAGATGGAGGAAACGGTTCATGCTTAAAGCTATTTTAATAGGCTAACATAGCAGGTATGCCAGCTGATATGCTGGGCTTTTTTTTTCTTCCTTGTGAAGAGCCAAATATTTCTTTTATGAAGGCTTAAATTTGCTGAAACTAAAGCTGTCATCCTGTTGGCTGGAAACATCGTATGAGCTAGAGCTTGCCCCAGGGAAAGGAGCATGCTGATAAATTTTGGAGCTCGCTTTTATGCTCTGAAATAAAACAATTGGACCTCTATTTAAATGATACTCCATGTAAAAGAAGTTTATTTTTCTATATAAAATTTTGTACGGAATAATATACTCTATTACTTTGTCAGTAAAGTGGAATGTTCAGCTACCAGTAAATAACAGAGCTGTCCTGCCTGCTGTCTGTCTTATGTAAGTGCAGCTGGGCACTACCGAGATGTCTTCGCTTAAGTATTTAGAATAATAATAAATAGCTACTAACCTTAATGAGTAATTAACTGGCTACCTAGGCCTTCCCACAGACTAGAATGCTTTTTTCCTTATGGTTCACGTCTTCTTGCTGTGTTCCTGTTCTCCTTCCCTCCTCTTCCCATCTGTTGTTGTTGTCAGCTCTGTTTTCTTTTGGCTAGAGTGTCTAATTTATCTTTGGCAATTCAGCTTGCTGCAGACTTTCTCCAGCTCGTATAAGTTCAGTACTTCTCAGAGGAATATTCTCTGCTTTGGTAGCGGTGTGAGCTTTTTGGTAGCTTGTCCAAGAGCTGTCTGCATTCAGTGCATGTAACTCATGTTCATTTTATGCCATGCCATTCACCTCTGACTGTAGCTTCTGCTGAGCCACGAAGATCTATTGTAACCTGGTGTACAGCGAAGGCACTTGGGTTTGTGGTGAGGCACCATCATGGAGCTCAGATCTGGGTTCACTTCTTGGCTTCACATATGACCTAGCTCAAAGCTTTTTCGTTCTCCGTGCTTTACTTCCTTCTCCATTAGGGAGAGTATTTTCTTTCCTGTGTTGTCTCACAGGTTTGTTGAGTACCTCAGCCTAGGATCTCTTAAAAATAGCCTAGACAAAGAACTGGAAAGTTGTGCCCCGTCTCTCAGACCACCCTCAGTCAGGGCTCCTGAGCAAGACCCTGCATTGTACTGTGCTATTCTTAGGGTCAGCCCAGGCTGAAGCTTATAGGTGCTATCAGACTTGAAGCAAAAATGTCAAATGATAATGCAATCGGTTGAAAATTAAATTGTGTGTATGTGTACATAGCATACACTGCTCGATCCTCCTTTCCCCCATTCCTTCCCTTTCAAAAGGATGCCTTTCTTTTCTGTCATCCACAGGTTCTACTGGAGTGCGTTTTTGCTCTACTCCTCTTAGAAAGTGATAGAAGCCTATCTTCAAGTTAGTCCTTTGGTTGGCCTCTTCTTTTCTGTGCTTTTGAAATACATATTTATAAACCTTTGTGCTTTGAGAAACAACGTTTTTCCTGTGCCTCATCAGTAAACATAAAAAGTCCTCCAGCTGTAGATACTATGGATGCTTTAGAAATAGGTTTTCAAAATAACACACAATAGTCTCATAGTGTCGTTTAATCTCATAATTGTTTTCATCAAAACATTTATGAATTATTCAAACACCAAAAGAACTGACAGCAATAAACATTATCTGTCCCACTTTTCCTCTTCCTTTTCCCTCTTTTATACTTTGATGTAACTTTGCTGAGTTTAGTGTAGTTCGTCCTGTTTTCATAGGTGCTAGGAAGAGCATCAAGCTTTTTTTTTTTTTTGTCTTTATAACTTGAGTAAATGGAGTCTAACAGTTTCAGTAATAAATTGAGGTCTGCCCCACTTATTGCTGCACTTGTGCCAAGGATGAAATTAAATTCTGGAAAACCAGAATGTAATAATAGAAAAGTTGTTGGTCTGATCTACTAGTGGCCCAGAAATTTCTGTTATTTCAGGCAATACCTAAACACACAAACTAGGGACGCACAAGTATTTGTTTGTATGTATTACATACATTTTAAAACAGTTAGGGTACCAGCTGGAAGGGATCTTTAAAATTATTCTGTTTCACTGAGTCCTATTAAAATGAAAAATCCATGGTATGATACATAAGTTTAGTGAGAATATTATTTTACAATGACTTTTTATCATCTGTTCTCCCCCACTGTTAGTTCACAAAGCATTTTAATGGCAGATCAGGCATCACCCTAAGAGAACTAAATACTTATAGATGGGGAAATGCTGCAATATAGTAATTAAAGTATTCTTCTATCATTTATTTATGCAGTCATGGTCAAGAGACATTAAGGGGAGTTGCCCATGTAGAACAGTTAATTTTCTTTCATTAACAACACAACGCTGGTTTGAAAATAACACAACATTGAATACATTCCCATAAAAAGTTTACAGATTTGAGTCTGGTGTATTAAAATGAAACTTTATTTGAAAAGATTTCCTTGTATAAAGCATTTTGTTTTAACAGCTACTGTGCAGGACAATTTATACTCCTTTGAACAACTGTCAAGCACGTAATGTCCTAAATTCTTTGCAGTATGTGCAGTGTACTGCATGCAGATGTCACGTTACAAATCACAATACGCAGTCCGTGCCCCATATGCCCTCTGTGCACTGCGTGCCCTGGCAAATCAGAGAACTGGTTCCTGGCTCTGACCAAAGTCTCTTTGCCACTTGGATGTGGTGGTACCAGGAGCTGTACGTGTGCACCATGGGTTGGGCATGTCTAACAGCGATTTATTGCACGTGTGGGAACCAGGGAGGCTGCACTGTGATGTTGGTGACCCACCTGTCACTGTGGTCCATTCATTTAACTGCTCCATTTCTGTCTGGGAAAATGGAGGCAGCAGGCGCTGAAATCTGTAGATGAAAAAAATCTATTTTAGGACTTAAACACCTTTTATTTTCTGCACAATCCAGTCTTCACAAGTCTTCTCCACAAAGGATTTTTGCCTTGTGAGCCATCAGATGTTGCCATACGTGTCAGAAGAGCTTCAAGGGAGATTTTAAGCTTAGGAGTAATTGTACTTGTTGCTTCTAGTGAGTCACCTATGGCTTTTTTAGTTGTGTTTCAGTGACTATACCATTAATAGTTTGTTAGGTTGGTGAACCGTTTGTATTACCACACATACAAACATTGTTTTATAGGTTGCATTGCTGCACATGACAATAAGAAAGCTTCACCTTTTTTGCCTTTTAGAAATGTTTGTGAATTTTTCATTTTGTATATTTATGCCTGTTCATCGTTAAGGAATGTAGCTTTGAGGAAAAATCAGTTTAGGAAGCAGTTGGTGAATCTCAGTGTTGTTAAAAAAAAAAAAGTGATTACCAGAAGATCAGAGGTAGAACACACTGAGAAAACAGCTTTTAAGTAAGTAGCAAATAGTGTAATAGCTTTAAGTAAGTTGAGTAAGCCTCCTTTGAAGGTTGGGATCAACGGTGGTTTAAGACAAATCAGATTTGACAAAATCTCTCTGGAAAAGCAATCTTCCTGTAGTTATTTTTAATCTAAAGGGAACTTAAAAATAACCCCCCCCCCCCTTTTTGTAAATATAAACGTTTAATTCTTGAATAATATCCTGTAACGTTTATATTTAGAGACCAAAACAATGTAGGAACAATAACAAAGCAATATTTCTCCACTCCCCTCTCCAGAAAAGTGTAGTATTTTATTCATCCTAGCAGATAATGGAGGGTAACAGAATGGCATAAGTATCGGTAAGTTAATTGCACTTGAAAAGCTATTTAATGATAACGACATTTCATTGGGTTTTCACTTGATGTCTTGCACTCATGTTTTCTTGATATATTGAATAAAATATTGTCTTACCAAGATCAATTAAAAGCAAGTTACTTTTAGTATGACAGCATCTGTACAAGCAAAAAGAATTAAGGGGCTCATGAGTAACTTAAGCCTCATTGCAAAAAGTGTTGTAAATGAAACCAAAATGATCGTGTTCGAGCATTATGTTGTGGCAGTTCTCTCTCGGTTGTAATGATTACAGTGAAATTTCCATTCCAGACCCAATGTTGTTCTACTTGTAAATTTACCAGAAAAAAAAAACAAAAAAATAAATGGGAATAACCTAGAGTAAGAATGTTATACTTGGGATGCGTAAAATTTGCATGCACATTTGGAATTGACTGAGCAGACGCTAGAGAGAGGTGATGGCTTAGCTTAGGAAAATTAAAACCCAGTTCTGCTTTAAAGGAACACAAAAGATCTCAGCAGTGTGGAGTCACGCTGTAGAATTAACTCGGAGAGAACATTTTTCAATTTTTTTGTTAAAGGAACAAAACTATCTGCTTAATGTGAAGACGTGAAAGTTACTAACATTCCCACTAGTAACGTTTCCAGAAGGTGGTTATTCCACGCATGTCAACAGGTTTCTAAAGCAATACTTTCTTTTAAAGAGAAAATATTAGGCTCTTACTGCTTTCCCATGTATGCATATATAGAGAGAGGCTTAAAGGTGTCTTAATCATTAACCACAATGATTCTTTTCCCGGGAAGCTCCAAGGTTTTATCAGGTAGAAAAAGCAGTAAACATTACCCAAAATATTGGTATTGATTCTGACCCAATCATCACAGCAATCCCAGGGACTTCTTACCGATTTTAAAAGGAACAGGGCATGCAAGCACAGTACTAAGAACGTATCGTACAGGAGCCTCATTTCAAAACCAGATCTTATTTTCAAATGATCTATCACTCATCAGAAACATGGTGTGATCCAAAGTGTTAAGTGGTCTTAACTGCATATTTATTGATCAGCTGACTTTTGTTCACAATTCGAGGTGGTTAAAATCAGCTGTTAAGACATTGAGACAAAATATTTTTTTTTTCTCTTAACTTTCTTAGATTTATTTACAAAGCACACCACTACAGTACCAAGGGCTGATAATCTTTCCAGCCTTCATTGTTCTCAGCAGCTGGTGCCGTTCAGCAGTTGTCTCTCACTTGTGTTGTCCCTGACACTGCTCATCATCTACACAAAGGTGCCATTGTTCTGGTCGTCCCTGCCTGCTATTTGCAGCATCCTCCTTGTACAATATTGTTTCCCTTTTGGACAAGGAAGTCTGGGGAATGATGCAGTGAAACAGCCTTCAGTCTCAGCTGAGAGAGGCTGCTGGGAGGCTATTGTCAATGATGCAGCACCAGCTCAGATTTATTTTTTTGACCTGATTAAGTGAGTTGGAGGTTGTGTCTACATTAGCATGGGGTTGTCACGTTTCAGTTCCAACTCTGAGATATTTTTTTTTCTGAAGGATGCCACATTTTTTTTCCAGGTTAAACTTAATTATCGTACATTCACCCAGCCCATGGGTCTGATGAGGTTTTAGGGATAACTTTACACCTAATTAATATTCATCAAGCCATACTTAAGGCAGTCAGTAAATGCTGCACTTCCAAATGGCACAGGAAAATTCTCTCTGGCCGCAGTACTCTGCCACTTTTCCCAGTTTTATCAGACAATTTTTGTGTCTACTTTTTATAAAATACTTTTAAGATTTAACGTATTTGCTTTCATTTACACATCTTGTGCTCTTGCAAGCTACTGCTGACTTTCAGGTTTCAGAGCAGGTGCCGTTCCTCAGGCAGGTACCCTGGGAAGATGGCAAGTCCTGCCATCCTCAGAAATAATGCCAATTAATAAGAAATCATTAATAAATAAAACTAAAAGTGAGCTTCTCTCAGGAGTCAGAGACCTTCTGGGTTAACTGTCTAGGTTTTGGCAGCTTGCAAGACTTGTACTTCTTTGACGAGGAAAATGGCCAAAAGAGGATCTGTGGGATTGTTTGTTTTCTTTTGCATGGACACAGCATGACCAGGAGACATTCCTGGTTGCGACATTGCTTACATTTCTGTAGCTTTTTGTGGAGTGTCAAGACTCTAGTCTTATTGGGTGAGAGTTTTCAGAAGTTCTAGCTGAAATTCTGACACCTAATTTTAAGCAAGATTTCTACCTTCTGCCCTCAAAGTGTGTTAAGACAGTTTTTCTCCAAGGGAAGACGAAGGCCAAGTGACCTTCAGGCACATGTACAGAACTTAATATTTCCCAGCTCAAAGTATGAAGATTCTCACCGCTTATGAGGATAGGAGTAGCCCTGTGGGGTGTTAACTCTGTGGTCTCACAGCCGCTTTGCATTTTAAATAATGCCCTTGTCTTTATGGCTAGATACTCTCCTCATCATAAAATAGCCCGTGAAAGATGTGAATAGCTACTGTACGTCTCTTTATTTGGACTGTAAAATCCATCTTCTTAAATGGTAAGAAAGTGCGGATGGGCTCTCAGTCCTTCACTTCTTCCTTTTGTCTGATCAATGAATGCTGCATACAGAGTAGGTGGCAGAGCCTGAAGCCCGTCTTTCTCATGCTATGATACCTAATTCAGCTCCTCAGTCCTTTATTACTACCCACATTTGCTCTACCATTTAATCCGTTTTCCCACGTTGTTTTCCACTCTGCCCCACTGGCAACCAAGGGGACTAGACAGAGTGATTGCTTTTCAGACAACTTGGAATAAGAAAAGTCTTTTATCTGTAGCCCTGCTGCTTGCAAACAAATGGACAATAGACACAATGAGACTGTTTGACGTGTCAGAGGTCTATCTCTCTTTCTTGGAAAAACATCTAATGTTCCCCTTTTTAAACCAAAAGAGAATATACATTATCTGTGCCCTGTTTTCTATTTCTTAAACAAAAAACAGCTGGTTCTAATGCTTGCCTTTAGGAAGAGACTATCGGGAAGTTGAAATATCAAATCTTGGCTCTACTTAGTTTCCACGGTGATGTATAATTAGCCAGGCTGCAGTGATGTTATAGAAGGTAAACATAAGGAAGTATTCTTGCTAATGGAAAAATTTAAACCATAATATTAAATAAGACTGAAGGGACTGAAGATTAAATTTGAATCGATTATTTACAAATGGATGTGTATGTTTGCATTTATATTGTAATTTGATCAAAATAGTATCATTGTGTGGCCAGAAATTTAAACGAGTTGAAAGAAATAACACGGAGGATTATTAGACATGGTATTGATGGTACAATCTTTGTAAGAGATTGTTGGTCCATTGATCTGTGTGAGTTTTTTTTCTTGCTTGTTGCTAATACCACTCAATTTGAAAAACAATACATTTCCCCGGAACATATCCAATAAGGAATGAATAGAGAGAAAACGGTTCGATCTGGAACAAATGGAAAAACAGATAAAGGCAAACCATTCAATTTTCACCCCTTGCAGCACCTTTCCCAAGTGATTATGGCACTGATCTAGAGTAACTTGTTTGTCTAAATACTTTTCTTTAAGCACTAATTGTTAAATTATCTTAATGTATTTTAAACTGAGAACATGGAATGTGGCCTTCAGAAGGCCGTGTGTACAGAAAGAAATTGATGTTCAGTTCCCCAGATCCGCGAAGAAAGAAGTTTCAGTTTGAGGTTTACAAGATGAGTTTAGGCATGGGGTGCTGTTAAAGAATTTAAACTGTAGGGCGTTTTCTATGAGATGTTTGTTTGTTGAAATGTGGGGTCAGGAGTGGTGAGATAAAGATGATGTTCTTCTGGGAATCCTATTCCCTGTAATATCTGTCCTGCTTTATGGGCAGCAGTCTGAATAGATGTACAATGTAAAACCTGCTGGGGTATGACCACCTACTGACCCTGATGGGAAGAGGATAAATCCTTTTAAAACCTTTTGGTGGTTCTCTGCATTTGGCAGACTTGTTCTTCAGAACTTTGTTTTAGACTCCGGAAGGATGTTATTGAAATCAAGACGAGGTGTGTAGTGATGGGCCCTGAGGAGCTTTTCTGTGCCTTTTCTTCTCTTGATAAGATTAGCTTAATACTTTCTCTTAGAGAAAGCTAAGAAGAATAAGTGACCTTCTGATTCTGTAAAACTGCTGTAAGTACTGTCAGAGCGTATGTTACTGATTAGAACAGCAATTCACCTGATGCGTCTCCTAATAAAAATCACTCTATTGCATACTATCATTTAGATATATTATTTTTCACCTTCAGAATCACTCTGTTTTTCTTGTCAAATTTTAAAGTTGTATGTTCTCCGTGTGCATTGTTCCCACTGACTTTAGCAGGACGCACTGAAGGTTGCTCACCTTGGCACTGTGAAGTACTGAGCGCTCTTAGCTCATGCTGACTTGACTGACAGTGGAGGACATGCAAAGAATATGGCTGCTCATGGTGAAAACTCGTTTGTCACATACTAAGTTGACTAGTTTTTGCCACTTTGTACAGTAAAGTATTTATGTTGCTGTATTTATTATGTTGCCATACCACTCATGAAATCTAGTATAGCCTAGTCCCTCGCTTGCCCTAACTTAGAGCAGAAGGGATAGGTAGGAGATCCTGCCACTTCTGCTGTAAGTTAGGACCCTACCTTTCTGCTTTCTCAATGACTAGTGTTCACTCTGGATTGCAACTTGTTATGAAATTAGCATCAGGTTAAAATGCTTTTATTCCTGTTTTTTGTTTGTTTGTTTGTTTGTTTTGTTTTTTTTTGTTTGTTTTTTAATTTCTTGTTTTTTCAGTTTGATTCAGTGAATTTCTAATTTGTGTGGCGTAAAAATGTGAATAGAAGTACCAATTCATTTCAAAGAAAAATGCCCCTGCAGTTTCTACACGTCGTGTCCTCTTTTGTTGGTGAGCCAGATGTGGATTCCTGAGAGCCCCCCAGGAGTGTGTTGCTTCACATTTAACTTTTCTTTAAAAACAGCAGCTCCCAAAATTACAGTCGCTGTCAGGTTATTGGTAGGGGGGATGGTTTGGTTTGGCATTTTGAAAAACATCGAGGAAAAGTGTACATCTCAAAACAAATGATTTTGCCCAAATTTGCAGGAAGAATGCATGTATTTCACCTGAGGCAAGGTCTAATAATATGCTGTCTGCTATTGGGCAGTGCCCCATTGAAAAGGAATCACTTCAGCAAAGCATCAGATTATTTTATTCCTTCACATCTCCTATGAAGCTTTTGATTGTGAAATAAAAATAATCCATCCTTTCAAATTCAGTTTTCAATATGCATTTGGCTGACCTGACCTCCCACAGTGGCCCGCTGCCTCGAGCAGCCACCCTTGCTGCTGTCTGACCAAGGAGTGACCCAGAGGCGAGCTGTGAAGGCAGCTCCTTGCCTCCATCTTCGCTGCAGGAAACGCGTTGGTTATTGCCGAGCGCAGGCACTGGTGTGTTCTCACTAGTTGAGATTGCTTTCAGGCAGGAAATTGTTACAGGTTCAAAGTAGGTTTTGAAAAGGTGCTAATGTTCAGGTAGCATTGGTGTTCTTGCTTATGGTTGCCTAAAGACTATCAAAATCCTGCTCCACCCAGGCTGCAGAGTTGCTAGCATCAGATAGCTTATGCGTTACATGTCCTGTATGTTACAAAGATTTGCTTGAAGCTCGAGACTTAACAACCATAACACAGAAGGACTTTTGTACAAAGCTTGAAGAGTTAGTCCTTGGCCTTCAGCCAGGAATAAAGAATGCTTGCCCTTGTGCCATTTTGTCCTGTGCTGCTCCACTGCTGGCAGCAGTTCTGCTTCAGTGTAATTGTTGGCACCGAAGCTGAGCTGAGCGCTGAATGGCCTCTTCCTGCAAGAAAGCAGGGGTGCAGAGGTCTGAGACTGCTTCAAAACTCCGTATTGATCAGCTGTAATAGAGGACTCTGTTATGAGAACTCTTCATATCAGAGCCAAGCAAATTGACTACGGCGATGCAGTAGTAAAGTACTAAAAAAAGCCATAAAGAGTGTGAAGTAATTTTCAGTTTTTCCACAGGATAATGGAGAGGCTAAAAGAATGCGAGAACAAACAGCTCCTTCTGGGACAGTCACTGATTTGGCTATCTGTCTGTGGCTGTTAATCTCTCCTTCCTATCTGTGCTAAGTAGTAGTTGAGTTTTTCAGTCGCGTCTGGACTGAACACAGGGCATAGTCGCAGCTTTAAGTGACAAAGTTTTGTTTTTTGTTTTGTTTTGTTTTTTAATTGTTTGCAAAGGCTTGATTACTCTTTCTTATTCTTGCTTACTGTTCTTTAAAAAAAATACTTTACTTTCCCATTTCATTGAGGCAGATTTGGAAGTCAAACCAGAAACTTCAGACTCTACTACGATGGAAAGCACTTTGTTGGGGAGAAACGTTTTGAGTCCATCCATGACCTGGTGACAGATGGATTGATTACTCTGTATATTGAAACCAAGGCAGCAGAATACATTGCCAAGATGACAATAAATCCAATTTATGAACACATAGGATATACAACTTTAAACAGAGAGCCAGCACACAAAAAACATATGCCAACCCTGAGAGATGCACATGATGGCAAAGAGTCTACAGGAGAGGATGAGGTAGCAGAAAAGAGGGTAAGCAATTGTTAACCCACACTCTTTTTTTTTAATAGACTTTTTTATTTTGTAATTTTTTCCCCTCCCCCAAGTCCTAAAAGTATCTGCAGAGAATTAGTCTACATAATTATTTTCAGTATTGCATTAATAGTAATATTTTAAATTGTTGTAGTGTTTTTTTATGGTACTTGTGCATATTGCAAATTTCTCATTCAGAGATTTGTTATTTATCATTGTAAGGTTCCTTTCTTCATTTTTTTTCACAATTATAGATGTTGCCATTAAGTCCTTTATGTCAAATAGGCTATTTTGTCTTAAAACTGTTTACAGTGTCTAAAACAAGTGCCTGTTGGTCAAAAAATAATATTAATATATTCTCTATTCCCCAAACAAAATGCATTCCATAATCTCTTCAGAAGTCTGCATACAATGACAGTAAAGTTGTCCACATTATAAATAAGCCTGTTCATTAAGATGATAAAATGTTAAAACATTTCACTTGGCTAAGTTCAGCCTGTCAGAAGCTGACAGAGCTATTTTTGGCCTCAGCCTGACTTATGAAGAAGGATTGCTCTCTTCAGAGAGTTGCGTTATCAGCTGAGAACTGACTGCGTCCTGGATTAAAAGAGAAAAACGAACAACAAAGAAATCTTAGAACCAGTGACAACAGGAATATTGAAGGAGGTTGGGAAAATATCAGGCAGACAAAACAGCTGCCTGAACATTTATTCATGTGATAGAGACTAAGCTTAAAGAAAGCAGTGTAAATTCTGTCATGTTAAACTAATTACTTTGTTTATTGAAAAGCCAGCATGTAAAAGTCTTTTTAAAGTGCATTCTTACATAATCTCACATGTGAATGCATGTATAGTGCTCTGATACGCTCCCCTACCTCACTAACGTCACAGTGATGACAGGAGTATCTAACAGGCTTATATTGCTTACAAGAAATACTAACCTCCGTTTGGATCATTTGTTTGTTTTTCCAGTCAGAGATATGTCTGTGATCTGAGTTTGTCTTGAGGGGAAGGAAGGGTCTCACTGATGTTTCCCAACATAGACGACTGCCATAAAGAAACTAAACTCCCTACGGAGTCCACAGAGAGGGGAAGGTCGTAGCTTTGGTCCTTCAAATCCTTCTCCAGCAGATTCTGGAGCATCAGACCTGCACTGAATTTGCTGAGAGATGAAACACCCAAGTAGCCTAAAGTATGAATCTTCGTTGTTTGTCCTCCTGCGATCAGACCATGTAAGAAAAGAAATATTGGCGGTCATGCTGGTGCTAGCTGACCACATGAAATATTCAATTTGTTGCCTGTTAAGTACTCGTGGTAGAGGTGTGACAGTTCCTGGCAGCCGCTGACTTGCAGCATGCTGTTTCAAAAGGATTTCTTTGCTTGTCATCAGGGAGGGTTCATTGCAATGCAAAGCCTGGGTAAAAATCTTCTGTAAGAGTTCTGTAAGTCACCACTTCGGGTTTGTTTGGTAGAATTAACTCTCACTGCATTTGGTAGCTTTTGAGTGATGACACAACCGTTCCGTCACATTTTTTTAGACTAATGAGTAAGTTTTCTTAGTAAAGGGATTTTGATGATGATTATTGAAGGACATTGGGTATTTCTTCTGTAGAATACATGGTGTTATGTCAGACTCAAGGTATGAAATGTCAACAAAGTATACAAATAGTTTTGAAGCATGTTTCATTAAATAGCTCAAGAACTATTAAGTATCTCTAACAGGCTGAAATTGTAGATGAAAACTCTTCACAGAGATTAGCTGTGTAATTGCAACATCCCACACTGTTTGGAAGTTATAAGCAATTCAAGTTGCCTCATCTGCAACATAGCTGAACTGCAGTGGTGTTTACTGGCCTGAAGCCCAGCTTTTGAATCTTTTCCCTGTATTTATCTTGGAACCCTATTGATGTGGACACAGTGGGGCACACAGACATCACAGTTCACTTAAATGTGGAGATTTCAATTTAAATTAAAGTCATCACCAGCTGAGATAACTACCCTTGGCTACACAGGGAAGGCACAGTGAGGCCTTTTTGCTGTGGGGTGGTGCAGAGGTCACATCTTTGCAGCCTTTACACCTCTCAGCACCTTTTCTGGACGATGACACGGAGAGTCCTGAGTGTCACCTCACCCAGCAAATCCCGTGACCAGCACCTGGTCCTAGCAGCAACCTCAGCACTTTGAATGAGTCCCAGGGTCCAGCTAAGGCTCGCCAAATCCTTCCTCCCTCCTCTGTAAGGCATAGGAAATGGGGAGGGGGGAAAATGTGGTGATGGCTTTGCCAGGTACTTCATGGAGGGTGCACCATAGTGGTGGGGAGAGACCTCGGAGGGCTCTCCCAAGCGCTCCTGTCACTCTCCAGGGGGCTTGGCTACTTGCACACCCACCAAAGCTGCCCCCTCGACAAGCTGGGAGAGCTGCTTCGGGTTCAGAGGGGTGAATGCGAGTGTGGCAGGCTGGTGGGCTGTGAGCCCTGAGGCAGAATCACAGCTGGTGCGACTTTCCCAGTCTCAGTTAATTTTATACAAAACACTAAAATCACGAGGTGGATATTTGCATGACATAATTTGCATTTAAAGCAAGAGTCCAATACTGTATGGCAGGAAATAGTTGTCTTGACTTTTTTAAAAGCCTCCCTACTATAAAAAGGTAACAGGCTAGCAGCAAGGATGCAGTTAAACAGAATACCAGAATACCTCTTTATTGATAAAATTATAAATAACATAAGAAAAAGGTATATATCCTCTACTAAGTTGCTTGGAAGGTCATTATACCCTTCTTGTGTGGGCTGCTGCTTCTTATTGATATTTACATGAAAACTTGAATTTATAATCACACACTACTTACCTTATTATGAACAGCATTTGAATAATGTAACCAAGGTGTAAGAAAGCTTTCTTGTAGGACATTGATAAATAGATCAAGTATTTTTTCTTTGTCTCTGGTTGGAGGGATGGAAGAGTAATTCCTGTTGTCCAATATGAAGTGAATATCACTGAATCGATGTTGACAAGTCTAACAAAGAATACAAAGAAAATTGTCCAAAATCCATCAAGGAAAAATCCACCCTTGTTCTATCATCCAAATAGCAAAACCTGTGTGCTACAATGTTAGCTCAGGGATGATGATGAGAAAGAACATTTCTGCAAGGTACAGTATTTGTCAATTAATGCCTCTTTACCAGTTTTATACTGTAGTCAGGGAGATTTTCCCTAATTTTTCACTGTACGTTCCTCCTCTATAAACAGGGGAAACAGTCTGGGTCTTGGGCATAGGTCACCTGTGCCAAAATACATTCCCAGATTTGCAGGAATGGATGTTCAGATTCAAATCCAAGCTTTGTGAGTGTTCCCCAGTCCTGTGTGAGTGGTATATAAAAGATAAATCCTTCAGAAGAAGGAAAGGAGAGACACACAGGCGCTGACTGGGGAACAGCTGGTGGGAATGTAATTTCACTTCCTGACATAAAATCAAGTAGAGGAAATTGGGCAGCCAGAGAACACACCTCCAGCTTGAGGATGAAATATTAAAGAGCACTTCTCCTAGCCTTGAATTTGGTATGGGGCTGTGGCAGCATTTGCCACTAATGTATGTTGGATGCCTCCTGGCATGCACTAATACTACTTTTCAGCTATTAATCCATAGTAGAAGAATTTATTGTATGTTGGGTGACTTGTCATGTGCAATACATTTAAAAAAAGCCTTAGTAAAGGGGAAGGATTATAGACCGCAAAAGATGAAAAGATGAAAATTACACAATTTTTAGATGAGGGCTGTAGGACACAAGTCACAATACTCGTAAGTACTTAGTCCTGCAAAAGACCATATTGTGGTGTGATTTAAGATGCAGTTTTTAATAGGAAAAAACATGACAATATATTCCACTACCCAGCATGAGCTTCACTGGTTATGAGAAGGATTTTGACTGCTTACCTTGTACAAGTATATATTAAAAATAAAATAAAAATCACTGCTTAATGATTTATGATTTCCATAAGCTATGAAAGAATTATATAGTCAGAGATAACTGGAGGAGTAAAGATTGAAAACAGGAGAGAGCTTGTCATGCTCCAATGCCCTGAATAGATATTTTAGCTGCTGTGCTAAAAAGGTAATGCTGGTTCCCAAAACAGTCTGCAGATTGTTCAGAACTCAATTGTGCAGCCATCGTGGTCTGTGTGTTAAGAGAGAGGCCTGAGATTCGTTTGAAAGGGAGCTTCCCATGTGGATTCAGTCTGTATGGCCTAATGTGGAGGTGGAAATAATACCCACTATCACAAGATTTACTATTCCTCCCGTGCCTTGAATACTGATGGATCTCTGAACGTTTTCCTCTCTCAAAGGTAATTATGGCCTTGGAGGAGATGACTTGATTCAATTAAATACCTTATAAAAATGGTAGCTCTAGAAAATTAATAAATATCTAGATATATATGTCAAAGCCCTTCATGAAAGCCCTGCAAAACATGAAATTATTTTTTTTCATTTTGACATGCTTTTGAGATATTAATGTAAGAAGGTGTATGAGTGATTTATCCAAGATTTAACATCTGTTATAAGAAAACAAAATGATCAGTTATGAGCTGTCCTGTCTTTCAGAATGAAATGCTGAGGTTAATGTTAGGATAGCGACTGAATCACATTTATTCTTGTTTACATTGGTGACAAGTGCTATTTCTTCAAGAAACTGCAGTAACAGCAAATCAATTAAAACCCCCTTCTAGACTGTACTACATTCAGTTCAATTCCCAAAGATGGAAAGAACTGAGAAGAGGTTTGTGCAGCAGTCATCCAACAAAAGCACCCTTTTGTTCTATTTTTAATGGTCTGAGTGGTGATACCATTTTTCCTCCGTGGTAATGAAGGCTGATTATCTGCAACTCTGTTCAAGGAGATTTGGAAATGTAAATCTGTGTCATTTTAGTAGGAAACATGCTTTTAAGCCTGCCTCCAAAGATAATCCAGAGCACAAAGTTAATTGCAATTTCTGTGTACATTTGTAATGGATTCATACCAGCTTCCACACTGAAAATCAAGGGTCACAGTTATGGATGTTCCCAGAGGGACCAGTCTCACTTCCCAACCTTGAGCTGATACTGATACTTTCTTTAAGGACACTAATACTTTTCTATTCTTGTTCTCAGTGAAATACATCAGTGAGATCTGCTCAAAATCTTCTTTCGCCAAGACTTGTTTTATCTTCAGGGAAAGGATATCAAAAAATGTAGCCAAGAAAGTTACGAGTAGTCTGTTGTAAAATCGTAATCCCTCTTAGCAAGGTCTGTGATGGAGGAAGACAGCTTTGAATGTGATCCAGCACCCAGTAATGCCAACACGGGGAGCAGTAAGGACTGGAAAGAAGACAGGGTCTTAATGGTCAGAGAGGAAAGTGTGCTTTGGGAGTGAATAAATCTTGACTCTGGAGGCTGTTTGAAATATTTCCACTTCATCAAATTAACTTATTTTTTTCAGAAAAGATGGGTGTGTAAGGTGTAAAACTCTAGACAAGCCGTGTCTAGAACAAGGATAGTGACAAAGCAATAATGCTGTTAAACGTACTGCTTATAAATGTTTACCTTGAAGTACATTTAAAGACACACGAGGCTGAGCACTGAAGACTCCCAGGGGTTAACTTGAGGAGATTGTCAACTCTTTTCTCACAAATGTTCCTTCCCAGTCCCTGCGCGGGTGTCCATGACAATCACTCTGTAAGTTTAATGTAATTTATAAATAAAACATAACTCTGTGGAAGGCAAAAACTTCTATTTATTTCTTCTGGGCTTAGCCCATCTTTCAGCAGGCGCTTCAAAGCACAGACAATTTTGTCAATACCAAGGAAGTTAACAGAATGAAGGACGAGTCTGCTTTTTAGGCGGCTGCTGCAGCATGTCGGCAACACTGTGCTCCGCAGAGGGGTTGCCTCAGTCTTCCTCGTCTTCTCCTCTGTGCGTTGGCATTTCTGGCAGTACGGACCTGCTGCTGTATCACATACGCCATTATACGTGGCACAAGCAGCTCAACATTAGACTGCAAGTGCTTATGGTATCTTTGTAAGCACGTTCGTTTTTAGCCTAACTATATGTTTATTAAGACCTGAGAAAGGCAAGCTAATTGCATGTGCTGTCCAGTGTGCAAAAATCAGCACAAAGAGGATTATTTTCTACAAACTGTGGAGTGTTTTTTCCTCTCACAGTCGCTGAGTAACCTAAAGCCTTATTTATGTTCAGTGTGGCAGTAAAATTGATATACTAAAAAAGATTATATAAACTGATCTTGTTTTAAGATTCAGAGCTTCCAAATGAAGCATAAACTTTGCTAATTGTATCCCCAGGTCACAGAATATCTAACTTCTCTTTTCAGTGCCTCGTGATTGCAGAGGGTAAACTAGCAAGCCAGACTTTTCAAGGGTCTCGAGCTGGACCCGTGTCTCAGCTCCAGTGCTAAACATGGTTCCCTGGCTCTCCTGGTTTTCCAGAGCAAACCCTTTCTTCTTCTCCCCTTGCCAGTACAGTCAGTGTTCAGCTGTGCCCTATTAGCCCCTGTGCTTTACAAAAGGCATCCCAGCTGATTCCAGTTAACCTCACAGGACCTCACCTGGCTGGCTCTGTGTGGGCCTGTGCTGCCAAAGAACGTTCATTTAATGCCCACACAATAATGCGGGGGATTACTGTGGAGTGAAAGTCATACGCCAGTGCTGGTAGCCTGACTGCATACTGCTGGTCTAGTATGATGAAGTTAAAAATAAATAAGGCTGCACAAATCTCAGAAAGTGAAGAGTGGTCTGGGTCCGGTTGTGTTTCAAATGCACACAGCACGTCTCCTGTCGTGTTACTGTGCTGCAGAGATGTTTGCTACCATTTTGTGGGTACGCACAGCTGAGGATCAGCATCCCACCTCAGCCGTGCTTCGTAGGTGCAAGTCATCTGACTGCCTGCTGAGAAGACTTTCCACGTTACCTTCTGCCTTGTCACTGAAGTGTGGCTTTTTCATGGTCTGGCAATGAGATTTATACACAGAGGTGGAGTCCTTGTCAAGCCCCGTGTTTAATTACAGCGAGGTGGCCATCTGCCCTGTGAAATCAGGGGGCCAGTCCCTCAGGCTCACAGACCAGGCCCTCAGCAAAGGCATGGGGAGTAATGGCACTCAGTGCGTGTCCCGTGCCTGTTCAAGCCTTTGTAAAATTAATACTGAACAAATTTGTTAAAAAGGCTGTAAAGCAGTATGGTTGCTGTGCAATTAAGCCTGAAGAATACTGGCTGTGTTGTTACTGATAAAGTGAAGCCATTAGCAAAGAACAAGGTGCTGTTCTTTTTCTGCGTTTCTCAGCGTTGTGAGAGGTAAGGCTGTGTGAAGCCCTCGCTGGTAAAATGTGGTTCTTTCCAGGGTCGCTGATGTTTGATGGTTTGGATCTGGTTACGTTTTAATGCCTTCTAAAAAGTAGCATCTAGCCTTAGCTTCTCTTTTGTTTACTGACAGAAATTTCCTTCCTTTTCCATTGGCGTAGCCCAGCAGAGGGAGGAAGGAACATCCCTCAGCTCATGAAGAGCCAGATAGGATGGCTTGGTCTGGGCCTTCTTCAGCGGGAGAGAGGTTTTCTGGTGGACCTCAGGGAGTGGGGCATGGAAATAGAGAGGTCCAGCTCAACTGATGAACAAGGTAGAGCTCATGGCTTCAGCCCTAAGAGGAGTAGGGCTGCGTCCCATCACTGTGGGCCTTACACTTGTGGCTTCCAAAAAGACTGCCTAGATGTATAGCAGGGAAACCCCTCATAAATTAAGGCCTTTTTTAATTTTTATTTTTTTAAATGTTCCCCTTGACTTTTTATGTGTTCTCACAACTTTTTTTCCAGTGGTCACAGAAAGGAGCTGGTGGATCTTTCTCAGAGCAGGCACATGATTGCTATTTATTGCTTATGCCACAAGCCTCCCGGGCGGTGAGGGACTGCAGTGGGTTGGTTGTTAGCTGGCAGCTCTGCCGTTTGTTGTTCTGTTTCCATAGCTGTGTGAGTTTGGGGTCTTTTTTTTAAACTCCTCCTCCCATCTGGCATCTCCTAATTATTTTCTATTACTAATCACTTCTACAGGAAACAGACTGGACTGTTGAATTAAGAGACCAATAAAAGGATAATTTTGTTATTTACAAGTTTCTTACCTCACTGAGACTTTATAATGTGACACTGTATAGCTGGTGATAATCACCTTGGGCTACGATTGTGTCTAATCTTATAAACTAGGCAGGGTCAGGTCTGGTCACTCATTGAATATGAGACTCCCAAGGCAGCGCCGGGGCTGCAGGAAGTGGTGTTAGTAGCACCTTTTGCTGTGAATTAGTATCCAAGGTGTCTTGTGTTTTATGCCCTCTGCAGTTCTGTGTAACCTGCATGACTCTGTGCCGAGGGTCTGATTACCGGGAATTTTCTCCACTTACCTCCATCCCTATTCAGTTAGGCATGCTGTCTGGGGATGTGGTTTACTTGTTGTTGTTTTTATTATTATTATTATATTTAGATGGCAAGGAGAAAACATTTTACATTTCAGTATTTATGTGTCAGTGTTTGTGTGATCACAAGTACATATACATATCAGGTGACTTCCGTACAAAGATTGAAAGGACGAGGAGCTGTGGAGGTCTGGTGTCACTCCCCGTTCGGTTGGATAGTCAGTCCCATGATAGGCAGCCACATCTGCTCCACTAATAATCGCCCATTCGTAAGTGGTTACCAAATCCATAAGACTGCTGAAGAGTGAAGTGCGTGTTTCAGAGGTGGTAGCAGAAAGAGAAGTAGTTAGAAGTATTTGGAAGCATTGGACTATGAAAGAAAAAAAAGAGCAGTCCTTTGTCTTGTGGTTAATGCTGCAGAAGTTGATCTGTTCCAACCCTTCTTTCTTTACTTCCAGTCTTCCACAAGAAAAAAGATGTTTTCAGATAAAATTCCTCATGCTTAGTTTTAGCCTCTAGCTGAATGTTTTTCTTTTCTGCTCTTCTTACTTTGTTCATATTCAGTTTTGTTGCTAAGCTCAAAAAACTGTGTGCTCTTATTGCTTCAAACCTGTCACACTAGTCATCAGTGAAGACATCAACTCTTGACAGTCTTGCAAATCTTCCTTAGATCATTAACTTTTAGAACATTAAACTTTTCCATATTTAACATTTTTTTGTGCATGGCATCAGCAGTTAGGAACAGTGTTGCTTCTGGCATTCACCATTACTACAGTCCTAATGTTTATGCAACAGGAGAACCATCAAGTTGGAAAATCTGACTCTTGTTGTTGCTCTGTCCTTTGTCATCTTAGCACTAGTATTCCTCACATCCATAGAAGTTCAAAGATAACTACAGGATGGTGTTTCTAACAGACCATATTATAATGCCCTTAGACTATCTTGTTTTACGTGGGGATTTTTATTGCATTTGTATAGAGCTAAAGCAGTTGGAATAGTTTGCCTAAGGAATATTAGAGCTAGTATCACGAAGTATAATGTCCTGTATTAAACCTTATTAAGCTATCTGAATTAGTACGTTTTCTTATGGCTTCCAATTTGTGAATTAGATTAGTAGTGCTGCTTAAAGGCAAGCAGTTTTTCCCGCTTCCTAAATGAGAGAAGAGGAGATGAATACTGTGAAAATATGGAAGGCTATTCCCAATCTCCATTCTGCATGTAATGGTAAAATACTTGAAAAGCTCTAGGCCTTATTTCATGTACCAAATAGCTTATTGCTTGAAGATTTCTGGTGATTTTGCATTGCTGGAAAAGTCTTGAAGCATTTACCAAAGTTAATATGATAGTGAATTACATTTGCATTCAGGCATTTCTGTGAATTGGCTGATGATTAGCCTAACAATGTGCTTAATGCAAATGCACAAAAATTGCGGGAAGTATCATGTGTTTTTATCTATCGCAGAGTTTGAAGCGTTCGGTCTCTTAAGTGACAGCTTCTCATTCACTCTAGCCTCCGAATCATTGCTAGCATTTGTCGCAGAGCTGCAGCCTGGTGCTTGGAAACCGCCAGCCACTTTTATCATACGCTGGTGTGCAAGGCAGGCTCTCTGCTCAGCAGGCTGGCAGTGCTGGGAGCTTACAGGCTAGCTTTTTGTGGGCCTTCTCTTGGGCTGTTCTTATCATTGAAAATACAAACGTTAGAAATCTTCTGAGCAGTGCCACTTAAAGTGGTAGTTTGAGGGTGGCAGTATAAAGAAAAAATGGCCCCTTAAGATGAGATGAAAAAAGGGACTAAGAAGTAAGCAGTTATACTGGATAAATATTTCATTGCCATTGTTAATAATTTAATTTCCTTGTCTATTGTCAATAACTGAATTTAAGAAATTGAAATATACCCCAGATTTAGTTGGTTTTTAAAGTTTAACATGCCCTATACTCAGAAGAGCCTCTGTCCAAAGATCATATGCCTCTGAAATCCCAACTGTCAGATCTTTGACATACTGAGAGGGACCTGGGAGCAGCGTATCTCAACTGAAAATAGAGATCAACTGACAATTATGTTGCAAAAAACTGCTGAGCTTGCTGAATAAAAAATAAAATAAAGCAGTCTGTCCTCTGTAACAGAAGTTGTATAACCTGTATCATGCTGATTCCTGCTTCTTCCCTAAAAGGTAACTAAGCTATGTAGCCCAAATTTATGATGGGGAGTTGCATTGCCAACCCCACTGTGAATCATTCAGAATGATTTTGACCATTTGAGACAATGTTTTTTTTGAATGCATCTCTCAAGTAAGAAATTTTAACAGCTATAACTTCCTATAGGAAACGGGATGCTTCCTACCCTTGCATGAAAATTTTCATGACAGAGGCATTAAAAAATGTTAATTAGGAAACTTAGAGGGAATAAATAGGAAAATGAACCGTATGTGGAAAAGGAGAAATGAGAAAATTGTAACACTGGTCAACAGGACGTAAAACAATTATTTTCTGAGAATCTAACCTGGGATTCAAAGATTTAATGAGTGGCAATACACCAATCATTTGACTTTGAGCCTTTTCAGAGTGTAATTCCACTACCAATTTCTCTCTGGTTTCATTCGTGGCAGGTTTCAAATCAGTCCTGATTTAAATAGTTATTTATGCAAAGAAACTGGGAGCCAACATGAGAGACTCGTGAAGGATGATCAGCCTTCCTCATTTTCTCCTTCTGCCTAATTACATCGCGTAAAATTAAAGTAGACCCTGACCCACTGCAATGGTGCAGCTCTGCCCACGGACACACGTGCACCTAGAATATTGTTGATAGGGGTCTGCCAGAAGTGCTAATTGGCACTTAGGATTACCACGTTTTGTAATTTTTCTACAGTAAGGTGGTCCATAAGTAGGTTTGTAGCACTGTAAATTTTGTATGAATGTTTCCTTTGAATGTCACAACTCTGCTATTCTTTCAGAGTAAAAGATGTTTTCACCTTGATTTGTTGAGCTGAATAAAGTGTTAATTAAAGAAAGATTGGGACGCTTTGCACTTGCAGTCTTATTTTTGCTAAATAAGTATGATTATGGTGTGGAAGTATGTTGAAGAAAGAAAGTGTGATAGCACATGTATCATAGCAACATAGCTTATTCAGGAAGAAGTGGATGAATTGAAAATAGAGGATGTGCCAGAGGAACAGGTGTGGTCTGAAATACAAAGAGTGTTTAGAAATTAATGAGCTGCAGTTTTTAATTACAACATATATTGAATTATTCCAAATTGAATTACTGTGTAGAATTAAAAACAAACAAACAAAAAAAACTAATATTTGATGCATTAGACTGTCAGAGAAAACTAATGTGAAATGAATATTACACATCAGGTAAGAAAATGTTACAGACAAAAAGAAATTTCCATCCTGCTTGCCTCTGTCATACCAGTATCCAAGGCTCATATTCCATGAGAAATAAATTAAAAAACCCTATAAATATAATAGAAGGACCTTGTGGATTTCATGATTATCCCTAAAGGTATGAATTTTCAGATACAAAAAGATAAAACGATTTATTTTGAAACCTACTTTTAACAATATGATTTCAAATGGGTACGAAAAAGGAAGTGTAGTAAATTATTTATTTCATAAAGTTTAGCCACCATCAACATTCCCTTGCTAGGAGACAGGTAAGGTCCCACATCAAAGGGTTTGATTAAGCTTCTTATGTGTCTTCTCTCTCTCTCAGTTTGAGGAAAACCTTATAACAGTCTATGTCAGATAAGAAATAAACCAACTGTAGCTTCAGAAGATTAGTCTAACAGCCTGTTTTTCCTTATGATACATAAATGTAGTATATTAGTAGCAAAAAGCATTTGCCATAAGAGTAACATTTATGCAGCTGCCAATTTGCATTACATTTTGACTGTGATCACTCTTAGAGAGCACATTGTCTCGGAGCATTAGTAAATGACTTTGAAGTTCTTTTTGCAGTAAAAAGTGCCACAAGTCAAGAGATTTTTGCTGGAGTGAAGCCTCGCTGCAGGAAACATCTTGGTCACAAAGGCGCACACAGCTCCCTGTAGGCCAGCGAGGAGCCACAAGCCGACCTCTTTGCTCCATCAAGTCCTTTCCCCACAGGTCTCATAGCTGCAAGATGTACTGCGTGCTCTAGCCCTATCTAGCAGTGCCTGTTGGTGTACAGGTAGGCTGAAACCCCGCGAGTAGTCCTCGCAGTTGCTCTGCTTCTGCCTTTTCCCTGGAGAGGAGCACCTGATGCTGGCGGCTGCCTTATTCCACTTTACCACCTCCCTGGCCCAGGCTTCTGACAGGATAGGATGGACCACAACCAGATCTGTGAAGGACGGAAGGGTAGATGGAAGGGATTGAAAGCAAATCTGAAAAGGAGAGACTTCATCTGTAGGATTTCCTGGAGACAAATTATTCTGTTTCTTGATGCTTCCTCTCCTTGCTCATGCAGTCTTACATGCTCTCCATGATGCTGCCAGCCTCCTGGGGCAGCAGGGAGATGGTATCTTCTGTGCTCTATGTGCCCTTGCTCCCCTTCTGTACTTTCTTAGTTTTCCTGGGGTCAATCCCCTTTTAATTCTGCTTGTTTTCTTGAGGAAAGAAAGAGGCGGTGGCAGTGAGCTGTGGCAGAGCAAGGAGAGAGAGGGTTGTTGAGGCAGGTTTCTCATTTCTCATGCTCAGTGGGAGCTTGCTGTCACGAGGACCCTGTTTCCTCACCTCGGTGAGAGTCAGGAATGAAAAGATCTTGTTTCTTGGCTTTCTGGAGAGCTTTTGTCACGGTGTTTGATTGACATGTCCTGCCTCAGTGTCCCATACTGTGGTAGCTGCTGTGCTTTTGTCATGCAGGCCTCTCTTGGCCCTCCAAGCAGGCTGGTGGTCTCTGGCTTTACAGGAAGAGCTGCAGCAGTTGATGACTTTAGCAGATGCGGTTGGGGCAGTGGGGATGGTGTTTGCAGGAAGAGCTCTGGAGCTTCAGCTAGTTCAAGGCAAAGCAGGAGCCCCAGGAGGAGGGGAGGGCTGGTCAGTCCATCTCACCCACAACACAACCTGTCAGGAATCATAGTACTATTTCTACAACGTACCTAAAGTTGTGGCTAGTGCTTGCAAAACCCAGCTTTGCATTGTTATTCATTGCAGCACCCATGTCCCTGCCTGTGCACATTCACACGGGTCCACATGCACCCCTGTAGTGCTGAGTGACATCAATTTTGGACATATTCAACTTAGTGCCCTGGGGATATTTATATCTGCTGAGTATGAAGAAGATCCCTGGTCTTAGCCCTCCTGCTTCAGTGGACACCAGGTCTGGTTACTGACCTTGCTAAATGTGAAGTTTTGGGATGTTATCAATGTCCTCCAGAACCAGAACAAAAGCTGAGCTTGTTCCTGAAGGTACTCTGAGTTGTTCTTTATTTGTACCATTGATAGATCATATATACCAAAATAGGTGTGTGATTTTCCCTAGGAAAAGAAATGTGCTGTGTTTGCCACTGAGAAGTGTCTTGCTTGTGTCGCTATCCAGAACAACAACGTTCGTTGTTTTGTCTTGTCAGTTACTGAGAGATAAATGGTCACAGCAGCACTTCTTGCCGGTACATAGTGTCAGCGTATCGTTTCCAGAAGGCCCACGTTGGTAGCTGTGGGAAGCAGATCCACAGCCAGCTGGGACACCAGCGAGGAGTAGCCAGGCCAACCCAGGTCCGAATCAGGTAGTGGCCGGTCAGGGTAGGACTGAGGCTATGGCAAAAGAGTGGCTCTGTTGGCTTCCTCAGAGGTCTCTCCACTTGTTCAAGAGTTTGCTCGCTTGTTATGAAGACAAGGTCTTCAGGGAGTGTCTGGAAAGACATCAGTACAAACACAAAATCTTCGCAAATGATGCTGATGCACTCTGTGCTGCACAATACGGTACCAAGCTAATTCACTTTTTATGTGATAATTTCTATCAGCTTATCCATTGGGCAACTTTTGCCCCTAATTTAAACTTTAGATTTTTTTAAAACTATCATACTTTAAACCAAGCCAAAGATTTGTATGAATTTATTTAAGGTTCCAATTAAAATGTTTGTTTGTTTGTTTTAACTTTTCAAATAATTCTAGATATAAAAATGCTTTTTAACATTAACTGCTGTGGAAATAGTGTTTGCTTTTATCATCCAACATAATTTTTAAAATCATTAAAATCTAAAAAATAGCCATTTCTTTAGCTTTGCAGTAAGCATATTGGGGGAAAAGAATAGTCTGATTTAATTGGAAGCCAGTCCACTTGGAGAATTTTGTTATGAAAAATAGATTTTTTCAGCAATAGTTTTCCATTATTCAATTCTGTCGTAAACACAAACGCACCTGTGGGTAACTGAAAAGGGGGATGCATGTTGAACGAGGGTCTCCATTGGGCTGAGTGCTGTGTTGCAATTTTAAATGTCTCCAATTTTAAATAAAAAGGGAAATTTTGGGGCTTCCCTCCTCCCCCCGGTAATAATTCTGTAAAAGATATGACGGGGAACAATCCATGCAGCGTCCTCCCCCAACGAGGACTGTATTGAGGAAATTGGGCTCAGTTACACAACCTGACTGATTAGCTTTTGTAGGCTGTATATTGAGCCCATAAAATATGCTCATAAAGGGCTCAGCAAGGAAGGATTTTCTGCGCATATACATTTGGCTAGGTTAACTATACCCTGAAACAACACGACAAAATACACAGTGGCTGACTGCATAGAAAACCAGGCTCCGTTTTCAAATATGTTGCTCCTGGAGATGTGTACAATAGGCCATCGACGTTGATTTTTAAAAAATGCATGCAATATGACTGCTGGTTAATGCGGTTATTAAGATGCATTCCTTAGAGGGAAGAGATTGTATTGCATATAAAGCCTGAAACAATGAAGGCATGTGTAGTCATTGCAGCATGACAACGCCATATGAGAATGAAAAACCTGCGGTGTACTGCACGTGCATTTCCGAGACTGAAGGAAACATGAAACTGTGTTTGAGGGAGGAGCCAGGTGCTCATGAAACAAAACACTATATTAAGCTGGAAGTGCACATGGGGTTCAGGATGTCTGAACAAGCCTACCACGAGCATTTTAGGACTCGTGAGATTAACCCGATGCTTTAATCTTCAGTGGGTTTTGTTGTTTGTTTTTTGTTTTGTTTTTTCCCTAGAGTAATTTTAGTTTATTACTCAACAAATGGGAAAGGCATTGATTTGCCTTTTTAGAAAGATAATTTGTCTGATGTTGACTGAATTATATGACTGGATTAAACCTGCATAATGTGACTTTCAGAGAGTGACTAATTGGAATTTACTGCAAGCCATGGATGACTTTAAAATCAGTTCTGTGGAGTCTTCATAATAAGACTTACTGATTGTGAGGTTAGTACCATAAAATATGCATATATTATCCAAATAACACCGAGAACAAATAGTGCTCAAGAAAATAGCTGCTTCCACCGCATGTGAAGGAGTGCTTCATGGTGAAGAAAGGAAGGAGGTGTCAGTCACAGTAGGACCGCAGACTGAACCACTGTTATGGCTGAGGTTTTAGGACAAATGAGAACATTTGAAATAGCAGGTTATAGTCTTTGGGGTTTTTGTTTTGGTTTGGTTTGTTTTTGTTTTTTTCTTCCCTCCCTTTAGTCCATATGGACAATGTACAACCTCTAAACAGATGTCTTGGTTTAAAGGTTGACGTTTTGCTGGGCTTGGGTTTGTTTGTTTGATTTTTAAGTCACTAAAATATACAGGACTGAGAGGCTGTTGCAGTCGTGTGCTCTGCTGAGAGTATGCTTGGCTATTAATTTCAGTCATTCTGGTCTTGGTTTACCTCAACCCTGTGAAATCATGTCCTTAAATTAAATTTTAAAAAGTCCTCCAGTCCCCTTCCTCCTGTGGTCTGCCCAGTATACTGCTTCCTAAACATGCAAGGATTGCATGTCTGTCACAAACCAATTAAAAAGTAACATAAAATCAGGACTTTACTTTGAAAAGTGGAAGGGAGAAGACTTTCCTCCGTACGTTTCTTCCTCTTTTTCATCCCGTGTGTAATGGACAGTCTCTAATAATTGTCCCCATTAAGGCAGACTTCCGACAGAGCAAGCTCTGAAGACAGCTGCTGGAGAATGGAAGTGCTGGAGGAGCTGGTGGGTGGGCGTGCAGGAGCCACTGACAGAGGAGGTGTTGAATCAGGAGCCAGCCAAGGATGTAAGAAGAGCAGGGCTGGCAGGCTGGGAATGAGGACAGCATAGGGTGACCAGAGCCAACAAGAGCCTCAGAAGAGAATTGCATCCTGCAGGATTTGAGCTGAACCCACAGCTCCTTTATTTCTTGTGTGCTCTCAATGGTTTTGACTCACCTGTAGTGACTAGAGCACCTGGAGGACGGGGACTTGCTCCTTGCTATTTTAGTAACTCATCAACAGATAATCTAAAGATCTGAACCTGCCTGGGGAGCCAAATGGTGGCCAGCCAGGTGTGTACAACAAACGTTGTTTTCCCATTCTGCTTTCAGACCAAAGGAGGAGGGCTGTGTTAAGAGCATTGGCTTGCAACAGCAAACCTCCAAAGTTTGGAAATGGCAGAAGAATGATGTGTGCATTCCATGATTTTGTCATCTGAAGGCAGTTTTAGGATAGTGAATTTTAACTACAACACTAGTTTATGTTGGGGAAGTATATGTAAGAAATACATAACATTCTACTTTCCTATTTTTTCATTTAAAAAAAAAAAAAAAAGGTTTTTCAAAAACCTTTATGGTTTTAACTCTCTTTCAGTCTGGGTTTTTGGTGTGTACAAATACAGTACATATAGCAAGTGAAAAAGACTGTAAGTGTAGGTGTATCCGACAGTCCTTTATTTGTGTACAGCAGAAAATGCTTTCTCCTGAACAGTGGCAAACTGATTTATGTAAAACCAATAAGCAGTCCTTGTTAGATCACTCTAACACGAAGAGATGTTAGAATTAAAATTCATAATCTTATAACTACTTTTCAGATTATAACATGCTTTCATAATTACAGCCATGAGATATGACCTTTCCCTGTTGGGTAGTTTTGCTTTCCCTTTTATTGTCAATCTTAAGATTTAATTTTCCAGGATCCAGAGATCGGTTTCTACTAATGTGACTCTAAAGTGCAATTGAAAATAAATCATTTTTTCAGAATTAGGAAAAAGAAAGATGACAATTAAGGAATAAGCATGTCAAAAGAAGAAAAAAAAATGAAAGGAAAATTCAGAATGCTTTATCTTGCTTCTTAAGTGAAATTATACAGAAACTAATACGAGTTGATTCTGATAGTAAATGTACTCATGGAAATGGCTGGGTTATTTATTTCCAACAAATTAAATTTTCAAAGGGCTTATTTCGTAGTACCAAGTTTTGGTGATTTATTTTTTCCCTTTAAAAGAAGAGGAATTTGAGGTTCTAAGGAAGCATGCAACAAAAGCGCGTTTCCAAAACTCCACCATTTGCTTCCTGAGCCTGTTGTCACCTGAAACAGTTTGGAGAGGGCAGCTCCTCTGGGTCAGGTTTAGGTCTACCTTGTTCCACAAGGACTTCTCCCTGCTGTAGTCTTTGGGAATTAAACCATGAAGTGACTTCAGCTAGGAAGAAAGGACTGCATGAGCTTGGAGGCCTGCTTCCTCCTCCCATGTCCCTACTGTTTTCCCATGTCCACATAGACAAGATGGTCAGTTTTGAGGACCTCTTCCTGCTCAGCTCTTTTTTCTTCATTTCCTATTGCCACTTAGGCTTACCAGAAGGACGTGCAGGAAAACATGAGGGATGCGTAGGTACTCACCTGCAGCAGACATGAATGGTTAGAAGTGGGACAGGTAGAGTGAGGTAGATGCTGGAAAATGGTTTCTCAACAGGGTGGATCGAGCAGCCTCCTGTTTGTGGTGGGGCTGTGAAGTGAGCTGAAGTGAGCTGGGTACTCCTAAGGCCTGTGTA
>NC_048899.1:10724796-10820435 GCF_011077185.1 Oxyura jamaicensis | reverse complement strand
CCATGCCGGCGCCCAGCCGCCTCTCGGCCGCGACGGCGGAAAGTTGCGCGGCCGCCCCCGCGCCGGCCCGCGGAGCGCTCTCGGTGCCCGCCATGCCGCAGCCCGCGGCCGCGGGGCGAGTGTGACACGGCAGCCCGGAGCCTCCCGTCCCAAAATGCCGTCCAGAGAGTCGTGGCCGGGGCCGAAAGCTCCCCGGGCTGCCTTCCCCGGCGCGAAGCAGGAGAGGCGGCAGCCAGACCTGCTGCTCGCGGCGCTGGGGATGAAGCTGGGGGCTCAGAAGTCGTCCGTGACGATCTGGCAACCTCTTAAACTCTTTGCTTATTCGCAGCTGACGTCGCTTGTCAGAAGAGCAACGCTGAAAGAAAACGAGCATGTTCCGAAATACGAGAAGGTTCATAACTTCAAGGTAAGGGACTGCGCTGCTCGCGGCTTCTCTGGGCGCCGAGGCTGATGTATTTATTTTAACACGGGTCCGGCATCGCAAGGGAGTCATACCTGTGCGGGCTGCCACTTCCCAGAAACTTAAACGCTTCGGTTAAATCCCGTGGCCGGCTACACCCGCTAGGCATCCTTGGGTCATAGCAGCAGTGGAACGAGGACCTTGCGGGTTGCCTACGCATGTGTAGCAGTTTTGCTAATACTTGTCGCACCTAGGTTATCTGTGCTGTTTAAACTTGTTCCATTCCGAGGGATGCTAACGGGGAGAGAAGCTGTCAAAGTTCTCTTTCAGTTCAGGGGGTCATAATTCAGTTTTACTTAAGATGATTTAATGCTGAAAAATCATTTAGATCTGTGATATGAGGATTAAAGTGATCTTATCTCGGTTTGTGGCTGGTAAATAGCTTTGGAGGTAAGAAGCATGTTCTGCTGCATCTGGATGGAGCAGATGGTCTGCATTTCCCTTCGTTTCTGGCTTTTCTCCTGCGTTAATGAATTGAGTGTGACGAAAGGAGCATGGCTTACCGCGGGGCTGCTGGAGCTGCTGACATTAGCCACCTTGTGCTGTAATAAAAATGTACTTGGTCTTCTATGTAGCTTCCAATTATTGTTTTAATTTTTTAAAATAAATTATGTTCTTTATTAGGACACGTCAGTACAGCATATGCATGTTTCGTGTCTACATCTGTAATAAGTGTCCAGTAAAGATTCAGTAATTCAACCTTTTGGCAGTCAGATGCATTGCATAATGCACAGCCTGTGTCTCGCAGATACTAAGATGTCATGCCGAATTCCTGCAGATGACAGCACAAACTTCATATACAGTACCTGAAGCCCAGATTTTCTTTTTAACGTCTTTTTTTTTCTCTTACATCTTTAGCTTTTATTTATCTTCACAGAAAGGGAAATAATTAATATCATATAGGTATCTGATGACAGAAGCATCTATTAATTATCTCTAGCTTTCATTTCCATCACACATGTGCACGAGTGAATGTACACATGCATGCACGTATGCATATTTACCTACGGGCTGTTTGGTTAAACTACCTTCTATCTCAGTGCAGATCACAAAAAATGGAAACTTTATATGATCAGGAGGTTTTGTTTGACTCGAGTTCTCTAATAAATTTGAAAACCATGTATAAAACGTTACATGAAAATAGCATTTCATATGAACTCTTGGCATGACCTGCTGTCTGTTAGTTAAATGCAGAGGTGCTTTTTTTTTCCCCACAGGATCCTGAGGTGTCCTAGAGATCTGAAATGTCTTGTAACTTTCATTTGTTCCTTAGCATGTAAAGATAATTCTTGTAGATGCCAGTAGATAGTGATTTTACATACACTACAGCCTGTGCAGGATAGTATGTATTTAATTTTACATACATCTGTACTCGTTAGTTGCTTTCCTTTAGCTGTCTGAAACAAACCTGTTTTGAAAATAATCCAGTAACTCGGTTTTCACTCATTCGGTTTTGTTTTCATGTTTTATTTTATTTTTCCCTGAAACTGTCTCTGGAAAGTTTTGACGCTGTGAGTTTTCCATCTCTTTTTTCGAAATCAAACATGTCTGATCCAAGGTCATGGATACAGCACAAACTTGGCATACAGATTTTTTTCTTTACAACAGTTGTACTATAGCCCCTTTTTATGTACAGCCAGGAGAAGCATATACCTTTAAAAGCAACTGTTTTCTCCAGTCAGTGCCATGGAGTCAGCTTGCGCAGGTAATTTTTGCTATGAAAGAGAAGAACAGGACCGTGCACCTCAAGGGGCGTGCAGCAGCCAGCCTCCTTGCCCAAGGAATGCTGCTGCCTTAACAAGCTCTACCCACCGACCTGTCCCTTTGATAAGAAATCACCATAAGCCCTTCAGGGTTATCCCTGCTGGGTTATGGACCTGAAATGAGCGCGGCTCATTGATTCTCAGCTTCATTGCTCCCTGCATCTGTCAAATCTTTCTTCTCAAATGTATAGACGTCACCATTTTAAATGCCTAAATAAGGATCCTAGGTCGCCTGCCAAGCAGCAAACGTGCCACCCATGTGGGAAAGGAGGAAATGTCAGTCCCAGAATCCTTTCCAGGCCCTTCCTTGGAGCTAAGCTCCTGGGGGGTGGGGGGGGGGGTAGAAGTGAAATGAGCTTGTAGGGTTCAGCTAACCAACAGTGACTGCTGTCCCCAGGGGCTCCACCAGCAAAAAGGACGTGCGCTGCTTCGTACCTCTACAGCTGATGTCCTCTTTGTTGCACGGGCACAAGGCAGCAGACAGGGACCTCAAACCTCTTCCTGACTGCTTCTGTGGTCAGTCACATCAGTATTCATGCAAATAAAGGGCTTTTAGAAATCCTTTTATGCTGGAAATGCTGTAGCATCCCAGTGGAGGAAGGAGAAATGGAAAATCATTAAGGCACAACAACTGGCGCTGCATCTCGAGAAGAAGACAGGAAAAGCCGCTCTGCAGAAGGTCTGGGTTAGCAAGTGCCAGGGGGCTTGGGCAGATGAGGAGACCCAAATTCATCCTCTGCTTCTGCACCGTGTGTGCCGCAGGCAGCAGCGGCCAGGGAAAGAGCAGGCACAGGGATGTGAGGGCTTTAAACCCTCCGGCTGTTGCCTCCAGCAAACCTTACATGGTGTAGAGGAACACCTAGAGAAGGGGTGAGCACAAAAGCTGCTTTTAACTGAAGCCATCGAGCTCTCCTGAACAAATCTGCTCGGCTACATTTTGCTCGGAGGGCTGTCTGAAAGAAGAACATAAGGACAGTCCTGCAAGGAGAGCTGACAGAGTTGGTGGTTTTTGAGAGGTTTTGATCTTATTTAAATCTGCTGGCACGTGAGGTGCCTTTTGCCTGGCGTGGGCAGCCTGCCTGGCCGGGGTGGGCAGGCACGTGCAGCAGGGCTGGCCAGCAGCGAGCTCCTCGGCCCCGTAATGCTCTCCTGGCGGGGAGCGCTCGGCCGCTGGGAGCACGTCTCGAGCACGGACACGCAGCGGCTGGCTTCTCTTAAATTCATCTCCTTAAGTAAGGAAAGGGACGACGGTTTGCAGGTGGCAGGTCTGACCACTTTTTTAATGCGTATGCCTCAGGATGAGAGCGAGATACTAAAAACATTTGACTTTTTTTAATGTGCTTTTTTTTAACCTAATTTATAAAAAGCTATTAGTGTTTAAGTGCTAACAAAATCTCCTCTATAAATGTAATATATATTAAAAAAATCTGTTAATTCAGACATGCCAGCTAAGAGAAATTTTAGTCTTCGTTGTTTGACACGTTTTATTTAGCTCTAACTGAATAATGGGATCTGAAGGTGAGCAGAGTGGGAGTGGGACTCGATTGTGTCCGTCTGTCTGCATATTTCATTTCTTTTGCTCTCCCTCTTTATGCACTGCTTTTCCGCAGTCCAGCACGCTGAATGAGAAAAGGGAAGAAAATTGAGGTTAACAGCAGGAAATCTTCCTGGCAGTGAAATTGTTAGTGCAGTAACCTCTCCATCACTTGGCAAATGTAAAATAAGCCCGGGCAAAGCACCCTGAAGGTCTGTACCCGGCTCCAGCCCGCGCGGCTCACGGCCCCGGGGACTGTTTCACTGCGGTGGCTGGCTGCCAGTGTGCCTTCAGCCACCGCTGGCGCTGGGGGCTTGATCCAGCAGAGCTCTGCAGGTGTTTGTAACCACCGACAGTCCCAGGCTCGAAGCCACTTTCCTGCCTGGATTAGCACCGCGGCGCTTCGCTGAAGCAGGGAGGTGTCTGTGCCTGTCAGAGCTGGGCTGAGGTCCGCGCTTCCTCGCATCGTGTTCCCTGGGATGTTGTGTTGCTTCTCTTTTGCACCTCATATAATTGGTATGTCCCCGAAGTCTGGTTTCTGCTGCCTTTCTGTGCAGTATTCGGCAGTGCCGCACTGTTTCTTAGTCACTGTCTCGCTAATGCCCGAGGTGGCACAGTCGATTAATTGTAATCAATAACAGTTGTAAGGCTGCTTGGTAAAACGGTGAACGTTCAGAACGTATCTCCCTTCTGAACCAGCACTTCTTCCAGGGAGCAGAGATGTTTTTCCACTGTTGCTTAAGCCAAGTCAGCGGATTAGCCTTGTTTGTTACGGCTCCCCACCTCCGCTGGGCTGAAGCAATCTCCTGCTGCCTCTTGGAGGGTGACCCCCTCGGGAGGGCAGGCGCTGCGGAGCAGAGACAGCGAGCTTTGCCAGGGGGAGCAAGGGGCAGAGCTGCCTTACGGCTGTGCAGAAGGCAGAGACTCGTCCAGGAGCAGTCTCTGCTAGATGGGCTTTGCTGGTGTAGAAAGACTCGAGCATCACTTCTGTGGAGACACTGCTGATACTGAGGGTTATTTCTTGGAAACAAGCTAACCTGGCCCTGGCCCAGATTTTGCTGGTGTAATTGCATCTGTACTAGGTGTTTTGCCAGTGTAAAAAGTTGTAACAAATTAATTCCGTGCCAAATGGTGTTATTTTAACAAGAGCTGCTCATGAGAGCTGTGCCTAAACCCCGAGAGCCGGAAGATGAGCAGCACAGAAGAAACGCTGCAAAAAGACCCAAAGCTGTAACAAACTCTTAATGTTGAACAGAGCCATTTTTCTGGGACTTCTGAGATGAACCAATTTCTACTTCTGATCTTCTGAAAAGTGAGGCAAGTGCCAGTTTGGGGTAAATTGTTTTATCTCCACAGAAAAGAGCGTGCCGCTTTCGATTAAGTCTGGCCCTGGCAATGAACATAATTTCAAAACATCTTTAAATGAGTCACTGCACTCAAATGAATATTCAGAAGGAGAACTGGGTGCCTCTAGCACAGTCCCTCGAGAGAGCCCCTGCATGTACTCAGAGATAAGAAAACCTCAGGAAATGGTAGGTTTCTTTAGGCTCCTAATACTTGGGGAAAAATGTTCAAAGGCCTGGAAAATATCTGGAGAACAAAAGTGGAGGAAAAGCCTCCACAAAACTTCTCAGAAGATCTCAGCAGTTCTGCACAGCTGCTCCTGAAACTCATAGTGTAGTATAAGGCAGTTCAAGCCAGAAAAGCTTTTAGGGATTGATGGATATTTTTTTTTCTCCTAAGGTATTTAATGTTACTTTTCCTCTTAAATTTTTTGTGGAAAAGCCTTGGCTTTTCCAAAGCAGCTTCCAAATAGTCCATTATTATTTAACCCTCTCTGGTATCTGAGTGCTAGTCCCTGAATTCAAGATTTCCTTGGTTTAAAAAAAAAATGATTCTTTTTTCCTAATTCTTTATTTAAGCTGTAATTCCTTCCCACCTTATCAGTAGCTTTATAAGATGTGGATCTCATGGGTCTTCCACGTGCCCAGCCCCAAGGGCGAACCAGCTCGTGCCTGTGGTGGAAACACACTGCTGGGGCAGGCTGGGCACTTGCCTCCGTGAGCCCGCAGGGCTTCTTGTGCTCTCCCATCATCAACACTTCTTCTTCCAAATTAGCTTGTAGCACCATTAGAAAAGCATTTCTCTAGGAATCTGTTGGGGTCTTGTATTATACTTACATCATTACGTGTAGTATATATGGCATGTATATGGAAGTATAATACTAAATATAAGGGGGTTATTCAATTTTCACCCACAGTTTCAAGATTTTGCACGCAGGGACACGTGTTAGGTAACTTGGGCCTGGAATGAAGCAGGCAATGTTCTAATTTCTAGATGTCAGTTTAAAGAAAATCTGCTATTCCGTCTTGAGAGAAAGGTGACTACTTTCATTGAATTTACAAGGAAGAAAAGCCTCCAACCTGCTGCTTCTTCTACTGTTTTTTGCCTTGGCCCTCGTAGAGCACAGCCTAACCCCAGTTTCCAGTTGTTCTCATTTCTGCTGACATGCTCAGCTCAAAGCAGAAAGTCTACAAGATGTTACAGTGCTTCTGGCTCCAAGCAGGAGAGGACCTGGAGGAAGGGTCGCCTGCTCGACGTTTGTGTCAGTGCATCTGCTGCCGGTAACGATGCTATTTATGCTTGGTGCTCTGAAGCAGAGTCCCCCCCTTCTGTAGAGCTGCTGGACAAAGTCATTACCACTGGCTCCCCACAGGTAACGCCGCATCTAGCGGAGGCAAAGTCACCTCTGGTTTTGAAGATCTGTTCCAGTGTTCTCAGTTACTCTCTTTTCTGTTCTATCCTCGCATGAAAGCAGATTATCTTACAGCTGCGGCGCTGCCGTGTGTGTTGTCATGGCAGTCGTCTTGCTTCTGAGATTACTCATCAGCAGCAGTATTTGTCTCACAGTAGGCAAGTCGTGGTCTGTAATGTTTGGAGCGCTCGAGACTCTTGTTTTAGAGGACCTATCTAATCATCATCATATGTGCAAAGACTGGAATGAAGCGTTGGCCGAACTGATAGTTGAGTCCGTCGATTTTCCTCACCAATCTCTCTTCTGTACCCTTCGCATCCAGGCAATCTGTGTCTGGACCAGGGATGGATAAAGAGGACATGCCTACTGGGTGCCAGCATGAGCACGCTCGCTGCCTGATAAAATCAACTGTGACAGTGGAGACAGACATAATAGAGGCTGAGTTCATCGTTTTAATTGAGACTTACAACGTCTCCCGTATCCGATTAGAACCTTGGTAGAATCCCAGCAGGCAGAATTCGGTTGATGGAACTGCAGATCAGTGAGGACCGCTGAGCTGACAGGCTCCCTCAGCAGTGCCCCGTGATCCTTAGGCGTGAGTTCGAAAGGCGGCATAGCCAGCAGAGCTGCACCCCTGGAGCACCGCGCGGTGTAAGTGCTGGATGCATGCTGTTTGTTCAGTCCCCAGCCAGCCCGGGCTCCTCCCCGAGCACCAACAAGGCTCCTACGCAGAGCGTAGGACTTTGGACGAAGGTAAAGCTGCATCATTTTTCCCATCCTTTTTCTAGTCGATATATTTCATCCCAGCACAGGTTTTCCAAAACCCGTTGTTCTCACCAGCACTCAGCGTGGAGGGCCACGCAAGAGGCTACGCTGCTCTGTACAGAGCGTGGGTCCTCTTAGAGCTGCCATTTGGGGAGACTATGGCAGCAGCCTCTAAATAGGGAAAGTATTTGTGTGTGTGCTGTCAGAAGGTCTGTTTTTTGTGTTCAGTGTTTATTTTGCATATACATAATTTGTCAGATCCAGCCTTGCTTTCTGCCCAGCAGTGGCTCTGTGGAAGCTCTGCAGATCCATCATGTTCTTTCTCATCACGTTTCCAAAGCACTTTGCTGATATTCCTTCATTCTTCTCCTCCTGCCTTGACAAGTTACATAATTTAGGTCTCCCAGTTACGAATGCTAATTATCTGCTGGCTCATTCTTGGCTTTCAGATAGCAGTCGAGGCTCGCTGAAGAACTGCCTAGGAATAAACAAAAAGCATTAAAAATAAGTGGAGTTGCGAGATACACAGGTAACTTCAGCAGTGACCTTTACAGAGCCTGAGAAATATCTGAGAGAGATCTGCTTGAGGAGTTCACAGCTTGTGGTATAATCTATTGCCAGTCGTCAATTTAATTTGGTTCCCTTAGAAGTTTGTCTCTTTTTGTAAGCAATATTTCATTAAATTCAGAACAAAAATAAATGCAGTTCCGTAATACATAGTTACTAATCAAATAAGGTAAGATATTTTCCCCGTGCGTAAGAAAATGTCTTTTAAACCTTAAAATAAACACTTCTGCATAAGTCCTTTTTCTTTTTTCTTTTTTCTTTTTTTTTTTTTCTATTTATACTTTGCTAATGTGGGAGATTTCAAAATTGAAATGCCAAAGTGTGAAGGCAATGTGAGGCTGTCCTTTTATCCTCGGACTTGCAGGATACCGTAGTAATTGTATTTTATCTAGATTTTGAAGTAGGTATTTTCCTTTAAAATTATCTAGAATTAGATTTTTCTTTTAAATTTCATATTTCCCCTGGAATTTTACAAATTAAGATTAAGTTTATCTTGCTCTCCCATTTTCCATGTTCTTAAAAAAATCACTCACACTTGAAGCCTTATGGAAAGAGAGAGAGAAAAAGGGTTTTAGGGCGGGAGTGAGAATGGAAGGGGTGGGAGATATAAAGCCCCAGTTGGCAATTCTGTGCTCTCACATTTTATAAGACAGTAAAATCTGCATGTGGCAGATGCTCTTTTTATAAGGAGAAAGACACCCCTTGTAATTTAAGTCAGGATCTCTGAAATTCTGCTGGGTGTGTTTTCAGAAATTTTTCTGGGAAAGCGTCTTTTAGTTTTGAAAATAAGAAAGTCACTTGGCAGGTTTTTAGAATGGGGAATTGAATGTAAAAATCGGAGTGCTGTATGAAAGGGTCACGTAATAAATGCAATATTGTTTGCAGGTGCTCGCCCTCTAACTAGCGAAGGGATGCAAACGTGTTCCTCTTTAGCATGCTGCCAGGCCTTGCTCTGCAGGATGAAACAGGATTAGAGGGCTGTTCTGACCCCCAAAGACCACTTTTTTGGTGTTTTCTGGCATGGCTCACTTATTCTGATTTCATTTGCAGAGGTGCTGTGGATTCAGAGCTGTCCAGTTCTGCTCCGTGGCAGTGGGATTAACGCTCTGGCACCACCACGCTCTGTGAAAAGACAGCACCGCTTACAAACCCCAAAAGCAGCTTCAGAGCTGATCCCGCGGGGTTGCAGATTCCAGGGATGGAAGGACATCATAGGCCTTTGGGCGTCCTAATTAATATTGCCAGAGAACATCCCCAGAGCACGTCAGATAAAAGTCAAGGCAAGATAAAGCATTATGGAAAACAGAAAAAAGTACCTGTAGCTTTTAGGTTGTTTAAATTTGGCAGTCAGAGTAGTGGATAAGAAAGTAATTTGGATGCAGCAGTGTAAAGCTAAGCCATCTCAGGACAAACGTTCTACCTGAGAAGTTAATTTCGTAAGAAAATGGTGTGGCAAGGCATTTCTGTGTGTGAATGGAGCCTGGGACGCGTGGGATGAGAGAATGGGGATCGTGAGACAGTGACCCTGAAAGCAAAGTCCGTCTTGGTCTTGTGAAGAGTGATGGATGCATGCAGGACCAGTAGGGAAGAGGGGAGTCTGTTTTGTCCCTGCTCTTTTAAGTTGCTGGCGGGGCTCGGGCATGCCCGTGCTGCAGAGAGCCCTGGGGAGCCAGAGCAGGGCCCCAGCCCCAGGGAGGTGTTAGGACCACAATTTGCCTGAGATGTGCTCTGTGAATTTGATGGAGCGAGAGCAGTGAGAAGAGAAGCACAGGGGGGTGTAATTTTGGGGAAAGATTCTTTTATTCTTTTTATTTAGCAAGGAAAGGAGTTAAAAGTGGCAGAGCATTTCAAGGAAGAAGACAGAAGTCCCCATCCTTTACAGTCAGAATAATAAAAAACATATAAAAATATTCTATAACACTCAAAATAACTCAAAAAAAAAAGGTCGTTTTTGCTCAAACTTTTGAATCATTTTTGTCTCAGTTTTCCTCAACGCAAGTTTTGAGAAGTTTGAAGAAGTATTTTTGGGGGAATATTATTTTGACCAAAAAAAAAAAAAAAAGGCTGAAAGGAAGCTTTTTTTTTTTTTTTCCCTGCAGAAGTTGTGTTAGTCCTGCAGGCATGAAAGCATTTTGCTTGAGGATATTAGAATGTGCTTATTCTGGGAAAGGAAAGCTGCCAAAGACCTGGGGAAAAAAGAAAAAAAAAAGCACAGGGCTGAGGAAGAAAGCCAAGAGGATGTGGGTAGTGCAGGTGGGTAACGGAGAAGAAGGTGTGAAAAATCTCTTTGTGCTAGGAAGAAACAAGAAAATGGAGGTTGCAGCTGCTGACAGTCGTATCATCTGCTTCGTAGAAGTCAGCTGGAGCTGGGAGGAAAAGGGAGCACATTGCACCTTCGGAGGAGTGGGAGGCAGTGAGGGTGGCAGCTGGCACTGCTCGAGGACGGTGCCAGGCTGTGAGAAAGCAGCACCGTGCACCCTTCCACTTCCTCCAGAGATGTCACAGCGTAGGGCGAGAGGCACCTGCAAGCCTGGCTTAGCACGGGCACCACCTGCACAACTAGGTGCATTCTGCAGATTAATGCAGCAATCTGCCTGCTGCGGCTGCTTCACGGGCAGCAAATGCTGCAGACGTTCAGGGAAGGCGGCAGAGCTTCCTGTAGCCAAAGCTGGAACTCTGCCTGCATTGCTAGGTGCTGCTCGGCGCTGTCGCGTGTTGGAGGTAAGTGTCACCTGGGATCCAGCTGCTGCGCACAGCTGGCAGAGGGGGTGCCAGCCTCCTCAGCTAGGTGCGGCACGTTCTGCTGGTTATAATCAGAGCGCTGTGGTTAAAACCAGAAGCACAGACACATTTCAGGCAGCCCTTTTTCTCTTCTGTTCTGCGCTGGTGTGACCGGATGCTGCATGCATGTGAGGGTAATGCTTGTGCTGGTACCACTGAGTGACTGGAGAACTGGCTGAGTTAAGCCTAAAGCATTTTTATTACATTTCGCTGCAAATTTCATTACTTTAGGATCACCAGTTACCAATTTTTTTGCCAGTCTCTTCTAAACAGACACTCAAAGTCTTGTACACTGGCTTAAGCAAGCAATGATTTTCTCTGCAAAGCACCCTGTGGTTTCCTACAGCAGAATAAAAACCCGAGCAGCTAATGGTGTCTGAAGGATTTGTAGCTCATGTGCGAGCCAGGACTGAAAGCAGCACTGTCTTCTTCTTCCCTAGCTTTGAATTTCTTCCTGGGTCAGTGGATTCCTGTTCCCATTTACTAGATTCGTTTATATTTTCAATATGTGGCATTAGTCTGGAGAGAATTAACTTCCTTTCAGAGTCATTCTGAACTGGAAAGCCCCCAGGTGCGTTCCCAGGATTTCTGTGCAGCACTGGTGCTTTTGCCTGGCAGGACAATCTCCGCCTGAGGCACATTCTCGCAGTGCCCTCGCCCCATACATAGCTCACAGAGGTGAGCTCCTGAACCATCGCTGTCTTGGGGCTGGAATCCTGTCCAGGCAGAGGGGTGCCAGGAGCAGGGAGAGGGGCTGTGTGTCCCACAGCAGTGCAGAGTGGGAGCAGACCCCGGTCCCAGTCATGCTGCTCCCGATGGCGCAGGATGAACAACTTGCCTTTCCATAGGACTGCACACCTCACAGCAGTTAAATCCTTCTGTGTTTTTTTTTTCTTCCTCTCCTGCAGTGGTAAAATTCCAGCAAAAGTGCATGCAGTGCCTTCTAAGAAGAGGAGTTCTGGCTGTTTAGACACATTGCTGTTGACGTCTGTGAAACAGTTGGGTCATTTTCTGTAATTATCCTTTCTGCTACTGTCTTCCAGGTGCATACGTTCAGGGGCCCGCACTGGTGTGAATACTGCGCAAACTTTATGTGGGGCCTCATTGCTCAGGGAGTAAAATGTGCAGGTAACACTCATTCTGTCTTCTTTTCCTAAGTCGCTCCCAATGTTGTAACGATTGAATTTGCTGCCTGCTCCAGTGTAAACCCATGCAGCAAGGGTCTGATCTATCCCTTGTTGAAATCCAGGAGGGAGATGTGTTCCCCCTGCTGCTGGTGTCCCCGTGTTCATAACATCGCTGCGGTAATGCACAGCACTTCTCGAGTGCTCATGGGGGGAAATGACAGCAATCATTGATTGTTTTTCTTTGCTTCTTTGTTTTCAGAATGGAGGGGAAAATAGGTAGATGTGTTATTACCTTTATTTCCTGTATAGCACTTGTATGTATTGGTAGGTGTGAGAGACTCGCCAAGCATCTCAACGTGCAAGGTGGGCAATCTGCAAATTTCACGTTGCGGCTGGGAAACAGACACTTGGGTTCATTTTCTTTCTGAGCCAGCGAACTCCCAGTGTGCTATAGACCCTAAATCATGCTCCAAACTTGCAAACTTAATGCTAAGAAAGAGGGTGATGAATAAGGGATGCGTACAGAAATGTTGCATAAACATGCAGGTGCTGATGTATTACACGCATGGGTGTTACTGCAGGCATTTCTAGGATTAAGCCTCTCAAAAGTAAAACACTTCGGCAATTTTATTGATGTGATTCTTCTGAAAAGAAAGGACAGTCTTCTCTTTTCAAAGGCAAAAAAGGATCAAAGTGATCAAAATAGTTTACTGTATTTAAAATGTATTTTATGACATTCTAGCAGCCACATTTATATAAGTGGTGCAAAGAAATGTTGATGTATAAAGACCTGCATATGTTGCCCTGGAAACTGAATTTTCAAGCTAATTTAAGAAAATCTGCTCTGTCTAAAGCTTTTTGAAATCTTGTCTCAAGCAAGTAAGAGAGCTCTGCGTAATTTTGCAGTTCTGTGATAAAATTTAAGCTAATGTATAGCCAATTGTGATTGAAATATTTTAAAATCTTTCCACCAGAATTATTTGAAATGCAGTATTCTGTTATCAATAGACTCTGCACTGTCCAGACTGTGTTTTAAAAAGTGCTCTGTTTTAAGAGAAGATTATGTAAAAATGGCATTTTCTTCCTCAGTATTTTCCTTGCACTGAGTATTTAGGGTTGCAGCCATGTCCTTCACTGGTGAGTTAAGACTCAATAGTTAATTGCGTTTGATGTTGCACAGGGTATATGTACAGTGCTAGAAGAGAAAAGGGGAAGCCGGATTTTGTTCTTGAATCGTTTTCTGAATAAAGCATTTATTTTTTTGACACATGCGCTAATAAATGTGCCATCTTCCTTCTCACCTGATGTCGAGTCCCCGGTTTTGGTGTTTAGAAGTACTAAATATTTTCAGATTTTTGATAAGTAACATTGGTCCAGAAGATCAATAAAACCAAACAGTATGTAAGCTCACAGTGCTACATGGCAGTGTGGAATGAACAAATAATACTACTTTTATAACTAAATCTGAAGTGCTTATGATTCTGTGCTGCTTTTTTTTTTGAATATAACTATAATGTAGCTGATTCTCTGGTTTTATGTAGATTTTTCTAAAAACTTCCAAAGACTAGTTTTCTTTCCTGCTTATGGGAATGGTAATAAGTACCGCATGCCTTCTTTTTTTCTTCCTTGACAGTCTAGAGGAACATATGTGTATTAGATGACTTCATAGTTTCAGAAACTATAATTAGGGCTTTCTATCTTGTGTAAGGTTTCATATCGGTGTTGGTAGCTTCCAGCATCTTCGATGATCTTATTCATATTTTAAAATCCCACATCGTACGACCACGCTTGCTTGCTGAAGCTTCTGTGGGGGTTGAGGTGCTGGGTGGCTGAGGTGGGAGAGGTGGCCCAGGTACTGCTCAGCCAGCCCTCCAGCCACTGAAGGACCCGTGTCCCTTGAGCAGAGGCCAAATCTTGTCCTCCTCGGTGTGATAAGTGGTGACCAGGGAAGGCACACTCTGAGGTGGGAGAGCTTTATGTGGAGGAAATGCAACAGGGCATTGTGGTTATGGAGATGCCTTCAAATTCCATTAAAAAAAATACTAATTAAGTGTGGCTCTCTGAAGAGCAGATTTATGAAGGCTGCACTTCCCAGCCTGGCAGATTTGGTTCCTGTGTGTGTGGCCTGCATGGCTTTTTTGGGGTTGAGGGACCGTCTCTCCCAAGGACGTGATCTGCAGCCTGTCCACCCAGCGGGCTGCCCTCTGGCTTGTCCTCCCCTCACTGCAGGGCTAGATCCTAGCTGCCAGCCAACTTCAGCGATACCTGACAGAGAACTAGGGGCTTCCTGGGTCATTTTATTCTCATACGTTTCATAAAGCTGGGCAGAGGAGATTTTGGTTTGGGGGTTCTGTGTTGTTTTGCAGATGAGCGCACAAGGGCTGATTAATCAGCGTGGCTTAGCCTAGATTGTAGGCTATTTCATTTGATGGGATTTAGGGATTCATTTGATGGGATTCATTTGATGGGATTGTAGGTATTTCATTTGATGGGATTTTGTTTGGCTGGATTTTTGAGTTTCAGTGCTGTTTTGTGTCACCCAGATGGTTGAGTTGCCTTGTTTCTTTCTGTGCCTGACCTGCAGCAGTGCCTGCCCGGGCCCACCAGCCCAGGCCACGCAGGCCACCAGAGCGGCACTGAGATGGCGGCATGAGGGCAGAGGCGCGCGGCGGGGCCTCGGTTGCCACCAGACCCAGAGCAGGGTGCAGTAGTCCAGGTTTGAGGGCCGTGGCTTTGGCTGAGATTGCATATTTGAAAAAAAAAAAAAAAAAAAGTAATCATTTTGTTGCTGAACTGAGCCATTTTGATGTGGAAACAGTGAGGCACAGCGTACAGGGAGCCACATGAGGACATTGCTTTCCAGAGAAGGTACGTACTTCAGAAAAATTACAGCTTTTAGCAGGAGGCAGCCCACTTGTGTTCAAATGGGGTTCGATGTCACTCCAGGGAAATCCACAAGATCTGTTTTGTGGTCTGTGTAGTCATGTTATTGGGAATACCTATGAGCAAAACTGCACTGATCATAATGCAATTTTATACTTTTTAAAGTATTTGCTCTTATAGCAGACAGTTGCACATCTCAAGAGGAATCTGTTAACTGTACAGAAGTGAGAAGTTTAACTAATATAACAGATTACTGTTTGGGCTACACTCAGCCATTCCTCAATCCTCTTCTCAGCAGAAGCACAAAAACATGCAAGAATAGGCATGTGGGACAGTCCAAGACTGGTCAACAGAGATAAATGTCATCCATTTCAGTGCAGAGGGGGGGAAGCTGGAGGAAAAAGTGGAGCTTATTTGTAATGGCCGGTAGATTGGCTTTTGTTACACAAACAAGCCAGTTCTTTGCAAAATAATAAACCAGAAGCAAACGCTCAGAACCATGCCCACACCATAGCAACCAGCAAGGATGCCTTAGCAACTTGAACTGCCCTGACTCGGGCTTTGTCACAGGCCAGCATGATTGAATGTGTCCCCTCAGCCAAAATACAGCCTTGAGTGAGTTCAGTGCCTTGTAGGGCATCGTCCCATGTAACTAGTCTCCGGAAGGTGGGCTGTCCATAGCGCATGCTTGGTCAGGCTTTATGGTACACAAAGAAGGAAGAGTATTTCTCTTTCCTTGCAAGAGCTGCTTGTATTAGAGTGGATCCTTATCACAGGCATCATCAGCCCTCCTGCCTCAGAGGGTCATGCTTACAATTTTTGCATCCTAGCCACAGGCCCTTAAAGTTTCTTTGAGCTGAAAGCTCATCTATATGCAGGGAATCTGCCTTTTCTGATGTTGTGCTCCATCTTCAGTATGCTTTCCTTTGGGCTTTTGCCATAAGTAGAAATCACTGAAGAAGTGTTTGAAATTATAATGCCAGCAGCTTGTGTAAACATTGAAGCTCAGCAGAAGCTAATGAAGCTCAGTTCCAAATCCAATGCATAAACTTAAAAAAATAAAAAAAATAAAGTATTCTTAATTACATTCTTAAGAATGTAAGCCTCCTATGCAAGGCTCCCTGTGCTTACAGTGCTCATCCCATTCCCCAGAACATGTTCAGGAAAGAGACTAGAATAATATCCAAAGAAAAGTTGTAGAAAGCACCAGGGAGTTCATTTTATGAATGATAGAAATGTGTAAGATTCAGAAATGTTAATGGAGACTGGTGTGTTATCAGAGCCCAGAGCAGGGCATTCACGCTGTGTTGGTGCACGGCCCAAGCAGACTCATAGAGCAGCAGGGTGGTCAACGTGTCAAGGGCTGCAGGTTTCCTGCCCCTCCTCAGCCCATCAGAGCTGTTCAATGCTTTGTATACTCACCTCCTTCCTCTATACCGTTTTGCTTATTGTTCTTAAGAAGTGATTTAATCAGGATGTTTTTTAGAACAGACCCACACCTGTTCATTAAAAACACATCCAAACTTCTTCTGAGGTGCGTACCCAGGTTCTGCTGTTTCCTTGACTGTGTAGAGCATGGGCAGAGCCCCAAACCAGAACAAGAGCGGAGCAAAGCTGCAGAGGCAGGGTTCAGGATCAGGGGCTGCCCACCTCAGGCAGGTGGAGATGCTGTTGGAGGAGATGCACACCGCCTGACAGGCTGTTCCACCAGCTCGGGATCTGGTGGTGTTCCTGTGAGGAATGAGCTCCAAAATTTTGAAATGCTAATCAGGCAGTGGAGCCTTGCCTCAGAGCCGTTCCCATGGGGAGGCTGTTCCCATGGGGAAGCTGAAACCGTAAGTCCTAAAAATGTCTTTATCTCCAAGCCCACACAGACCTGGAAGCCTCGAGCAAGCCAGCGGCCCATCAAGGGAGCTGTTGAGGAGGTAGGCAGGTGTCGTGGCAGGGAGCCAGGGAAGTTTCTGACCAAACTTATATCTGTGATCTTTCAAAACTACCATACAATCAAACCACCTCCACCAGATGTATTCTGTTGAAAGAACATTTCACTTACGTTTTTCAACCAGTTTCTGGAGGCACAGAAATACATGTTCTTTTCATTTGGAATAAGGGGGAATTGGCTTGCTCTAGGAGGCTTCTTTTCTTACTGTATTTCATAACCCCAGGTTTTTCTGTAGTGTTAGGAATTTTGTTGCCAAGTAACTAGCTGCCCTCTAGAAATTCTTTCCTGAAGAATAATGTACCCAATAGTGCATGACATAGTGGTAGGGCTGCTAGCAGGTTTAGGGGAGCCTATATATGTGCTTGGAAGCAGTTTTGCCATGACATTGCTTAATGAAGTGCTCAGGACTGTGGTGGGGCTAAGGCTGCTCCCAGATGTGAGTTTCAGGTTAACGAATGGTATGTATGAGGCAGGGGGGCAGCCCGGCGTGGCTGCCTGTCACCTGCTTGGCACAGCCCTGCTGGAGAGGGCAGACCTACACAGCACAGCCCTGCCACGTGCTGGGAAGCACGCAGCGCAGCTCGTGGTGCCGCTGGGGTTGCTGCGTTAGCGTGCCTGTTGACACGCACTGGGTCCAGGAGAATAGGAAACATTGCTTTCTCCACTCCAGAGAAGAGCATTAAATTATTAAAGGGAAGTTACTAGCTCATGACTGATTTATGAGAGCAAACTCCTTTCTAACCTTTTCACCCTTGCAAAAGTAACGACACCAATAATTTGTGCTCGAGTAGAACCCAACATCTTCACATCTCGGGTAGCTTACCGAAGGCAGCGGCATTGTCCTGTCTGTCGGGTGCCGTGGTGGTCCTGCCCAGGGCATCACGCTGCTCCAGTGCCAGCGGCTCTGCGCTTCCCACCACTCCCACGCTTGCCATAAATCTCTAAAGAATGCTTCATGCTTTTTGCAGATAACGTACGTCTACCTTTTAGCTCTTAAAGCTGCTCATCGGAGTGACCAAATGCATGAATTTTTCTTTGGGATAATTCAAAACCACAATTAGAGTGATGTATATAGCGCACGGTATTGTTCCAACGGAGCGTGATCAGCAGCCATGTTAACCAGTAAATTGTAAACCAGAGGAAATCTAAAACTGACTAAAATCAAATCAGCAGGGTAACAAAAAGTGACAGCTAAGTGTATTTTAGACTCTGCAAATATTTATAATGTGTGCTCATGGGGCAGTATTAAAGTGCATGTATCTTTTGGTTCTGCTCATGCGTTAGTATGAATGCCTTACTTGTCTTTGAGCTCAGTGGACAAACATCAGTATTAGCTGTTTCTAAAACATTGCAAAACCTTTTTCTGGACATCGTAAGAGTATTGTCAGGCTGGTTTTAAATTTAATACCTCTCATAGGAGCAATGTCACAGCCCACCTGAGCTTCTAGATCAATATGCTATTAAAGTAAGGGTCGCTTATCACAGGCTTTTAAAGCTGTTATCTAAAATGACTTTTTTTTCCCTAAATTTCCAAACTTCCCATGTGCTTTTGAATTTATGGCTGTATTTTTTTTTAGCCATACTTGGTGTAATTGAAAGGTGGCCACAGTTAGATAGCACTATAAAATGGAATGGTGTGCATGACTTACAGTTCTAGTCCTGAGAAATCATCTCCGTAAAGGTGGAATTCTGATTAACTGAAGTCAGCAGAAGTTTTTCTATTGACCTGCCAGAGGTCATGAGAGATCTTTTAAATCTGCCCTGTATTATTATAGGATTTATCGACAGATATGGTGCTTTGGGGGGACTTTTTTTTAGCCAGTCAGTAGATAGGCTCTGATGAACTTCTGTAAGAAATGGGTAAGGCTCTTTGTTACATTAGAGTAGATCAGGAGTAAAGTTGCTAATGCCAACATAGCTGTTCTGGATTTATTTTGATATAACCAAAAGTAAATAGATCTTAGATTTGAAGTCAATCTCTTGGTCTTGCTCAGTGAACCCAGCCAAATCATGAAGATCATGTGTGAAGGAAGCAAACAGTCCTAAGGCTTCACTGTGTGGAAGCACGAAGATTTGGGACGTTTTCCTGTTCTTTGTTAGCCAATTCTCAGACATTGGTTTCAAAGCTTTCATGAAAATCCTGCAATGAGAACAGAGGGCATTTTTATTTAATAATGTGCAATTTGCAGTGTAATTCCTGTCTTTTAGTACTGACAAGTAAGCTGGATATCATTAGAGTAGAAAGTCCCGCACAGCTCTGTGGAGCAGAGGGTTGACCTCCTGGCTGCGTGCTTTTTACCTTTAGAGTTAGCAAGACAGGTGATCATCCTTCATCTGCATGTGACTCTGGTTAGCCTAGTCAGGGGCTGGTGACTGAGACATGACTGTTGTTAGCGCAGGAGAGGGACCCACCTCATAGAAATCATAGCACTGGGGAATTTCAGCTTACTTATTGAGGCAAATACGATTTTTTCTATTGCAAATTCATCAAAATCTCCTAGAACTGTATACTGATGTTGAATCGCTAAAGTAAGGTGATCTCCTACACCTACGTAAGAGGTAAAGAGCCTTGTTTGTTAGAAAGGTATCGCGCAGCCCAGTAATACCGAACATAGTGCTCATGCATTTTGTAAGCATTAACTATCTGAAATATTTCTAGGTTTTAAATGTTTCTCAGGAGTGTTTGTAAGCCCTTAAGCAGTGGGATGGTGCATAAAATCCAATCGAGTGTAAAGAAAGAACAAAAGACAGCAGAGGAAAGTTGACTTTTTTCTTTTGTAATTATTATTCTGGCATTAATGAGGTCAGATCCAAAGCTAATCTGAATCTGCAGGATTAGCAATAACACTATTACTTTCAGAAGCAAGGTTTTCACATTGGAAACATCTCTGTAAGTTAGCTATTTTAATGAAATAAAACTTTCTTGTATATAAATATAATTAGGATGATCTCAGTGAATGTGGTAATTGCTTTAAGTGTAAGATACTTGGAAGCATGTTTTTTTCTATTTTTATATGTTTTAGTCTTAATTAGCCTTGGATTCTCAGAGATGTAACTCTGAGCTACATTGCTATCTATGTGAAGTGGCCAATTTGTACTCACAAAATTGCTAGTGAGTCCTTGTAAGATGCAGCCATTCCAGTCCTGTAGACGATAGTTTTGATAGACATGTTAGAGCATTTCTGATAAATATTCTCATATTTCAAACTTTTCATCCGTGCTGGAATAGGTGCTTCTTGCAGCAGTTGTAGGAATCAGTGTACAATAATTAATTTGCATTCATAAATACTATTACTACTGCAAAGTTAGGGTTTCAAATTAAAGGAAATCAAGAATTAAGATTTTCTCTGGGGTATCGGTTTGCTTCCCTTCTGAGTCTGCATTGAGATATTGCCCCTAATTACTTGGCTACGTGCTATTTTTACTCCACCACTTCATCCTTGTTCTGAAAGCAGAACGGATGGTACTTCTTACCAGCACCTACTTAGTATTTTTTATTTCTCCTTGATCTTAAAAGCATAGCCACTGGGCTTGCTGAGGGCACAGTATTGAAACCATACTCCAAAGATGAATAATTTCTCCTCTGCGTTCCCATAAACCTCTAAGGGATTTCTACAGCACCAGAGAGAGCCGGAACATCATCTCCTTTCCATTTTACAGCTGAAGCACTGAGATCCTGGAGGATTCAAGTCAGAGGTTTCCAAAGGATTTTGGGTCCTGGTTTTTCAGAGTTCAGACAAGGAGTGCTGGTGGTGTATAAACGTGGGTAGAGACACCCTTGACACCGCTGACTGGCACGCTCGGAGTTTGTTCAGTAGTGCTGCTTGCTTGCAGGGAGCAGGTTTCACCTCGATGGCTTTGCCCGAGGTGTGTTCACCACACAGACTGACAGACGGGCGTGAAATGCAGAGCTGGCAGCTCCCCGGCGTGGGCATTGATCGCCCTCACAGGGCAGGGGGCATTCCGGCACAGAGAGCTGAGGGGAGCCTTAATCAGGCTGGAGCTGGAGCCCAGGGCTGGTTGAGGTGATTGAGGTGACGTGCCGAACTTGAACGGCAAGCAGAGAGGGGATGCTTTACAGAGGAGCCCGAGTGACAGTGCTGGTGGCTGTACAGGCCTGCTGAGTTAACGCAGTGCTGTTAGCAGCAGGCTGCAGCTGGCGTGGTGGAAATTTAACTTTTGGGCTTTACCGTTTTGTAAAGAACAAAGCCAAATAATCTATGGAGCATTAATGAAAATACAGGTATTGGCAAAAATCCAAGGGGAATCTCTGCACGCAGCTAGCTATTCAGTACTGCAGTGGGAAGTTAGGGATTTCCATCGAGGAAATCATTGATCCTCCATTGATCCTTCCAGCGCCTGCATCCCTTAATTCTGCTGCTGTGGAAATGCAGGGGGCTGTGCAGGGCTGGAGTCTCAGTGAATGCCAGGTGCAGGTTAGACCGTGGCAAACATCCTGGCCACGCCGTGCCATGCTTCTTGCCGGCTGCTGTTTTCTCACAAAAACCTGTGAGTCTTTGCTACAAAACAAGAGAAACTGCAGTGGAAAGGGGGGCACTGCCCTGGGCTGCAGGCAGTGCCGGAGCTGGCCGGGCACACCAGGGCTGCTGCTGGCGGAGGTGGCGGTGTGTGCTTAGCTTAAAAGGTACTGCACTGCTCTACCCATCTTCACTGCATAATTTGTGTTGCTTTCCTATGCTTTTTTTTCCCCAAAAAAACCCTGATTAGTATGTTTTGTGCGGTTTTGGAGAGAGCAAACATTCTTCCATAATCTGATTATCTGATTTCAATTAAGTTTCACTTAAACTAAATCTCATTCTCAGCACGTTTGCAATAAAGGTGTGGAGTTGTTTGCTTATGCTTAAAAAACCAAAACCCACAAATATTCCCGAAGCCACTTTTAAAGTAAATAGAACTGTTTTGGTGACTGCCAGCACTGCTTCACAGCCTGTGAGCTGTATCAGAGGGCAGCCCTAGAGCAGTCCTCGCAAAGTGCCCCCGGCCGCATGGGGACTCTGCAGCTGCATCTCTGCTCCCCACGCTGGGGAGAGGGCCCTGTCACCAGCGATGCTGTGCTTGGGCTGTCACACCTGGAAATCCACAACGACCTGGAAGGGAAGTTTGGGTCACGGTAGTAACACAAATGCTGGTGGGGAACACGACTGGCTCTTACACCTTGATTCAGTAAACCCTGGGGAAAGTTTATCAGTTCATGTTGGATCTTTGGGGCATGGAAGGAATGTCTTGGGTAGAAAATACGTTACTTTAAGTCTGTCCCAGCCTCGTGCGTTTGGTCGTTAAGAGGTCTCTGCAGAAGTAGTCGCTGCAGGATGAGGTCAGGATCCGCACGCACTCAGCAGCAGTGACCTCGGGATACATCTTCACCAAACACCAGCCTAATCGCCCTTTCATTTTTCTCTCAGATTGTGGTTTAAATGTGCACAAGCAGTGTTCCAAGATGGTCCCAAATGACTGCAAGCCAGACCTGAAGCATGTCAAAAAAGTGTACAGCTGTGACCTTACCACGCTAGTAAAAGCACACTTCACAAAGAGACCGATGGTAGTAGACATGTGCATTAGGGAAATTGAATCCCGAGGTAAGGCGTAGTTAATGGGCTCTCGTTGCTTTCCTGATAATCCGTTTAGATTGATCTGGGTCATCTGGGTTTCTGCTGAGTGTATGATTGCTCAAAACAGGTTTGCACAAGACATTTTATGACTGCCAATTACCCTGCGCTGTTAATATTATACTTCGTATTATTTCATGGTTCGTACCCATTTATAATTTTTATAGATTCTGCTAGAAATTGCTTAATGAACAATTACTGCTTTATAGTCACATCTTGGCACCTATCTTTCCAGTAATATTTTTATTCAAAACTCAAGTGAATGTGCTAAAGCAAAGCCAGTTAGTATTGACTTTTCCTCTTGCTAGTTCCCCTAGCACACAGAATATCCTTTTCTAGAATTAGAATACTTGTTTTCATTCTGAAATGATGACTGAACATCTCACATGCTAATCTGTTATTTTTAAATCTGTTGTGATTGGCTTAATATGTTTCTTCAGCTCTGAAATCGTTTGCATAAACATAATTTAGTGATGATTTAACAAGGCAGCTAATGCAAGGGTCAGGGTTAAAAGGCCAGGGCGAGATTTCATTCTGAAAGGAAAGCCTGATAAGGTTTTTAAAACCGGTCTGCTTTTTCTCCCTTAAATGAAGAACCTGGAAAAAAAAAAAAAAACTGGATAGAAGGAAACTAAAATTAAAACTGATTTTAATATTGTTAACATGTTCATTGCAGGTCTTAATTCTGAGGGACTGTACAGAGTCTCAGGATTTAGTGATCTTATTGAAGATGTCAAAATGGCATTTGACAGAGGTACGTTCTTTCCTGCATGCTGTACCCTCGTGCTGCTGTGTTAAATAGACACGGTTTTTCTGCACAGCCCCAGCCTGTCTCATGCTCCGCTGCGCAGGCGGTCTGAAGGAGTCTGGGGGCTGTTCTGGCAGAAGAGTGGGGGAGTCTCCCCCATCAGAAAAGCACATCAGCTTTTCTTTGGCCTTTATTACCAAAATCTGCTCTTCTCCTTCCATCAGTGTCTGTGCTTCAGTGATGATGTACATAGGAAAGGGTAAAGCTTTCTGAACTACTGCCCTAGTTTGCAAGTAAAACTGTGCTCAGGGGCGTGGGGGAAGGATAGGGCAAGCAGTGAAGTGCCTTAAGAGGACTGTGCAATTTAAATTCATCTTTCTGGATGAAAGCTCCAAAATAATAAGATAAATACAATCATGCAAAGTTTGAATTATTACAGTCTAAAGGAAGTCAGTGAGAACAGACTCTTCTCCCTGGCAAAAGGCAGTAGGAAAATTAAAGGCTTTCCAGCTGCAGTCCCCCTATCCCAGTAGAAATCAAGGCCAAAATCCATTCTGGAAAGTCTCTTTCCTGTTTCAGCAGAGAACTAGACCTAGTCACACAACATCTGCCTCCTCTGCGGCCTTAGCAGGGTGGGGATGTGCTGGAGAAGCCAAGATTTGGATCCATGTCCACTGCGGTCAGGAGTAGGTAGTACGCTGTAGCTAAATGGTGAACACATGTTTTTCTTATAAAACAGGGAGGCTGTGGACAAAGTTGGTTTCCTTTGCCTTTTTTTTTTTTTTTTTCTTAGACTTTCCCTAATTTGTCATGCAGTGCTGACAAACGTGTTGTTTGGCAATGCAGTGTGTACAGAAATAGCTAAACTTCCACACGTTTCTACAACAGATACTGCTAGAGGAGGCAAGCAGGTTTTTTTCTAAATAAACCCAACACTTCATTTTCTGTAGTCATTTGAAATGAAGAAAGGATAAGTTTCTATGTAAAAGGCTTGAGGTTTTAACTGTGAAGTGATGAACTTCAGAGCCCAGTAATGCACTGTTTTGCTTATAAATCCAAAATGTATAGTCAGGTCCAGTTTAATAATGTTTGCTTAAGCAAGGTATTATTTTTGTTTTAAATGCTATTTTACCTCTGTTTACATTTCCAAGGCTTTAATGTCAATGCCTTCTCCACACAGATGGGGAGAAAGCTGATATTTCTGTGAATATGTATGAAGATATCAATATTATCACTGGTGCACTTAAACTGTACTTCAGGGATTTGCCAATTCCACTCATCACGTATGATGCCTACCCAAAGTTTATAGAGTCTGCAAGTATGTATAACGCATTTTCCTCCCGTTCTCCATTCTCATCCTTTTCTTCTTTTTGTACATGACTTGCCTGTTGACATATTCTGTCCCAGCAACTCTTCTGCTGCATGTTCTATTTAGTAAGGATTGCAGGAATAAATACATGCTGCGTGTTACAACACGACCACATGGTACTACGCAATTGTGGGTACATTTTTCTTCCCCTTTGTCACCAGGAACACTTCCTTTTCCTCACGTTTACGGATTGTGTTGTTTTACCTGTGTTGTGTGAATTGCTAGTACTGGATGGTGACATTTAAAGTCTTTGCTTTTGTCTTGCCAGAAAGGTGATTTATGAAAATGTTTAGAAATAAGCTACTTGTTTCTAGAGAAGTCCATTTTGAGGGTTTTTACAAGCTGATAAGTGCCCCTCTTAAGGCCACTGTCAGGGCTGGCCTCTGCAGGCATGGCAGTAAGCCCAGCTGGAACATCTCTGCCAAGCATCCTGGCTGCCTGGAGCAGCTCTGCGACTTGACAGGCACACCATGCATGCCTGGAGAGGTCTGGGGTGGCCGTGGGGAGAAGAGAAGGGCCGCAGCTTGCCACTGCTGAGAAGGCTCTTTCCAAGCAGTGTGGACACCACCAAGGAAATTGATGGCAAAGTTCCCAGTACCTTCTGCTGTTCCAGGGCTGCACCTGTAGATTGTTTGTGCAAAACTAGTCCAGTCAGCAGGGGCTACTAGGGGAATTTTTTTTAGTAGGCTGCAGGGAATCCTTTGGAGTGTAATTTTTAGGCAGTTTTCTTTGTCTGAAACCAATCACGTCCTGACCGTGCTCCAAGCACCTTCGGATGGGCAAAGCCTCCACAATGAGGTTTGGATAGGTTCTGTAAATAACTAGTCCAACAGAGCTGTGAGGTCCTGCTCTCCTCTGCAGGCCACCATTCTTACCCTTCCATGCGTGCCTTCGGGCTGTACATGTGGTGACCACGAACATCTGTGTTTCAGAAACCACCGATCCGGATGAACAGCTGGAAATTCTCCATGAGGCGCTGAAACTGCTGCCGCCTGCACACTGTGAAACATTAAGGTATCTCATGGCACATTTGAAGAGGTAGGTGGACTGTCTGGAAAGAACTAAGCCAAACTCGCTTCTAGGAAAGTCCATGTTAGGACCTTCAGAAGAGTCTGGGCAAGGCCCAGCAAATTCTGCAGAGCAAATTTAGAGCTGCTCCTGGAGGCTGGCTGTGGTGGGGAATGGTAGGCTGCACAGTGGTAAATACCCAAACACTGTTTTTTACCCAACTTTAAGCATTCGCAAAGTATCTGAAGGACGTAAGTCAAAAAAGCCCACAGTTTTGAAGCACAAATGTCACCTGCCTAACAAATTTGCACTACGCTTAAAGTTACAGTGAATATGTACGGTAAAAAAAATAAAAATAGCCTTTAGTATTGCTGGGAGTAATAAGTTATTCCCCGGGCAAGGAAATAATACAGTTTAATGCCTATGGATCGGTGTTTTTTTCTGCTCTCTCATCTACCCTGATCATCCCTGACACCCTAAAAAAGATGGTGGATATTGGATACTGGATATGAAATGCATCATCTTTGTAAAGTTCACACAGTCGTTTGTATCAAATTACCACAAATTTGAGATTCTAAGCTTAAGCCTGACAACAGAAATGTCAGTTCTTTAAACATTCATTATGAATTAGCTATGAAATTAATGGTGCAGTGGGGTTTGCCAGCATGGATCCCCCCATGCCAGCTGCTACTCTCAAAACTAGGAACATCAGTTCTGTGTGAGGTTTCTCCACCGCAGACGTGATTGAAACTGGTCAGTAGGTTTAAAAATTGCTAGACAGATTGACAGATGAATAACCAGTGCAACAGCACAGGTCCTATTTATTTCAGGAAAGTAGGGGGAAAAAATCAATATAACGTGTTAGGGTATCAATTTCAGCTTCTCAAATAACTCAAACTTACTAGCAATACATAAGAATTACTCCCTTTCTTTAGAAAAAGACTTGATTTTAAGCTCTTTTTTTTTTTTTCCTTTTATAGTTCTTCTACAAGTAGGAATATGTTGACTCTGCTGAGTACCTGAGGCAAAATTCAGCTACAGGGTTTCTGCCTGATCTGTCCATTTATTTCAGTGACATTTCAAATGTATCTCTTGGAACAGACAGAGGGATGAAAGACTTAGGGAGAAAAAAAAAAAAAAAAAACCTTACTGCTTGTCAAGTGTGAAGTTAATTTTTCCTTACCCTGTTCAAGAGTTACAATTGCTGCTCCAGTTAGCAAGTTGCTTTGGCACATCATATTTGTGGTATAAGTGTACAATAAGGTAGAAGGGTGACAAAATTCACTCATTTTTAAACTTCCTCTTAGTATGTTTGTTGAAACGGGCTGTGGGGCTGGAAAAGCTGTTCTCTTGCTGCTGAATTCAGGTAATCAGACAGCTCCTTTTCCTGAGATAACTACTAGTTGAAGACACAGAAGTTTAGAAACATCAGTCCCATTTGTTTTAAAATAAAAATTCAAGCAGAAGACAAAAAAGGGAGAAAAAGCTTATCTTTATAGATAGATAGATAGATAGCTTTGTTATATATAAGTATTTGTTCATGCAACAAGAGATGCCAGAGCAGCAAAAAGAGAAATGATATAAACAAGCTTCCAACTACTGCCCCTGGATACGTAGTTATTTCTGGGAATCCATAGGGAGATTCATTTTGTATAAAACAATACTGTATATTTTAAACTTTGCATAATACAAATTTGTTTCCTCAAGTGAGGCAATTCACCAGGATGGATCAAGGCAGTAGCGACCCTGCTGGCAGTGGCTGAGCAGACATGTTTCTGCAGTAGCCCCAGCAGAGAATGCCTCTCCTGTGGGTATGGTTCTTGGCCAGGAGTTAGCTTCTGGAGGCAGCCTCCACATGTGCCTAGGAGCAGGGCCTCAGCCCACAGCTTTGATGAGGTCAGGTTCCTGTGGAGCAGCAAAACGTGGCCTCCCTCCATCCCTCCTCTTCTGCAGATGGAGACCGGGCAGCAGGAACCCACCATGGGCTGGGGCTCAGCTGCGTGGCAGATGTTAGGGTCCACAGAAGAAGAGGTGGGGTGGGAGTGGGCCTGTCAGGGCACAGACTTCATAGCATGCTGCAGATGCTGTGAAAATGAGCTTCTAGTGAGATCCTCATGGTTTCAAAGCCACCCCAAAGTGATGATTTTATTTTATTAGTATGAGCCACAGGAAGTAATTTGTACCGGAGGGGAATGAGGTGCATTCAGGCCAATGTAGTGTGTAACATATAAAGGCAGTGACTTCACACGAGCCTCGCCTGCACTGCAGTTGCACGCATGAGGGAGCAGCAGTGTGACCACGTGGCATGGAGTCACATCATGCATCTCTGCTGAGCTCAGCTGCTCACGTAGCAGCTCCGAGAGGCTCTCCAGGAGCACAGCCTGCTTCCCAGGAGAGCGGACTCCAACTGCTGCAGGTCTAAAGAGATGTCCCAGTTGGACTGAAAGCACTCGTCAGCCCCCTCCCTCGGTACGCTGTAACCCTCTGGAGGTAAGCGTGGTCTGTGTGCCTGGTAGGAGGACAGAGACGACTGACTCAACATACATCTGCAGGTCTGGGAGAAAGGCAGAAAGATATTTCCAGCTTCTCCTCCCCATTTTTTTTTCAAGCCTGTGAAGGTACTATTTGGCATGGAAGGCATCTTTCAGTCAGTGAAAAGCATTTTTCTGTCCTCTCTTACAGAGTAACGCTTCATGAAAAGGAAAATCTCATGAGTGCAGAGAACCTGGGCATAGTTTTCGGACCAACTCTTATGAGAGCGCCAGAACTGGATGCGATGGCTGCATTGAATGACATCCGTTATCAGAGACTTGTGGTGGAGATGCTTATAAAAAATGAAGACATTTTATTTTGAATATTTTGGGGGTTTTGTAATAAAAGGAAGCAACAGTGTTCTATGGATGAAGGAATATTTTAAAGTAATTTAATGGCTCTTGTCGCTGAATTCCATATTTGCTAGAGCTTTCGATGTATTCAGGATAAAAATGAAGGAACTCTTTGTCATTTCTGTAGTGCCATTCAGCTGATGTTGAAAAAGGTTAACACATACTTTCCAGTACTAGTAATCCTGGGTGTTTATCATGTGAAAATAAAAAACAAGCCTACAGCTATTGCATGATTTGCTCCCTGTTCTCCCTGCTCTGGTGAGGATCATTCCATGAAGAAAACAACTGATCTGGTGCAGCATCTTTGTTCTGGATAGTTTGTGGTTGTAATTCAGCATGTTTCTCTGTAAACCTGTTGTGAATTTGCTTTTATGTTCTATGTAATTGGTTTCTGATACTAAAAAGAAGGCCGACTTATGTGAAATTGAGCCTCTGGCAGTTTATTGACACTTCATATCATTCTCTGCCACTTTTTTGGCTGATTTGTTCTTGGGTTTCTTTCAGTTTTTTCATCATATAGTAATTTGTTTTTAACAGAAACAAAACATGTACTTTAAATGTTACTTTAAGTAATTCTCCATGATGTTTATGGTGGTTGCAGTGAAATCTGCAATGCTGAGCAGTGTTCCTTTATTATGATTGCTATTTCAATTGTAATTTTGTATTTTTATCTGGCATGCATATATTAATTTATTAAATTTTGCTTTTAGACCTCTAACACCAAGCTATTTATTTTTAGTTTCAAAAATGCTGTTTGTTTCATTGTTTACTTTGATAACTTTCACACTGAACAGCCTCTGAATTAAAAGAAACAAGTTAGGTCTTTACAATTTCTGACAAGACCACTCTGCTCTAAGTACTTCAGGGCCTGGTGCTTTGTTAAGGTTCCCAGGAATTTCTCTTTATATTTCGTTTGAAATTTTCTTTCTTCTTTGTCCAGGGTGCTTCTACAGAATGCTTCAGAACTCTTAAGTAAACAAACAAAAAAAAAGGTACCATCAAGCCATCTACTCCTTCATAAATGATGTACACTGCTGTAATTAACTGTATACAAACTGGCATTGCAGTTTGCCGTTACGCAGGTGCAGATGCCCTGAGTAGATGGATACACCACCGAATTCCGTATGCAGTGCCTCACAGAGTACTTGCTTCTCACTGACGCTGGGGTGAGGATGAAACAGCAGCTTCCAGGAAAGTGGAAGTCAAAAGTGGAAGCCAAAGTCCCAGCTGGAAGGGTTGGCAGTAACTGAAGAGAAAAAGGAGAAAGGAGTGAGTGAGTTTTGGGCACGTAAGCAGGGATCTCTGGGGAAGAAAGACACAATGAGATAGTAGGGTTAGGGAGATGCTTTGGTTGAGCACCTTCCCTAACACCTGCTCAGGAGGAGAGCCAGGTGAGGCTGCTTCACCCATTCCCTCCCCTCAGGCACCAGGATGAGGAGAAATCACTTTGCAATTGCAACCAGCTTGTCTCCCTTCCTGTGAGCAATAAATAGCCTCTCTGCAGTGCACCCTGCCTTTACACACCTAGCCAGGAAGGGGGGAAGCAGCCCTCCTGGAAGTGGGCAGTGAAGGCTTCCAGAAGGAAGAGGGTGAAGCTGGGTTTGCCCGTGGGTAAGTGCGTGGTGAGCATTGCTCTGGGTTGGGTGGCTGCTGTGGGGCTGATAGAAGGGACAGAGCAGGGACAGGCTTTCAGAGGATGGAAAGTATCATCCCCCCACTTTTTTTTTTTTTATCTTTGGTAGTACTGAAAGTGACTTATTGTTGTAACTCATGTATAAATTATTACCTCATCTGTCCCACAGCATATGGCATGTTATTACCTTATCTACCCCAATGAACTGGCACAGCTGGATACCAACCAGGTTTGACCACAGCCTTGCTCCCCCCGTTGCCGTGTGCTCCCCAGGCACATCTGTCTGGCACCCTCCAGCAGCCCCATCTCTTCCTTGCTGCCTTGTTTCCAAGCCACCCCCACTTTCTCTCCTGCTGTCCCCATAATGTGGGATGTGTTTTCTCACCCTTGTATTGCCTGATGGCCCTGAGTGTCCCCCATCCGCTGCTGCTTCAGCTAAAACTAAATTAATTGCTTTTATCTAATTGTCATTTCATATTAAGTGTATAGTTAGAGCCCCCATTTCAATCTTGTTATTATTTTAGTTTCTATCCTAAGGAAATCTTGCTTTTCCTGAGGGGTAACCATTCAAGCAGGTAGTGCACAAATAAATGTTGTCTTTGCAGTAGGATTAGTGCTTCTTTTCGCCAACCAGGAAGGTATTTTGCATGTGCATATTGGTGATTAAGTTAAATTTATTCAACTTTTTAAGAAAATACAGAAAGCTAATACTTGTGGTATTCACACTCTTTAAACAAAGATAAAATAACCTAGGTCCACAAGAAACAAAGGTCATCACTGACTCAATTTGTTCCTTAAATGAATCGACTTCCATGATGAATAAGCGTTACCTGTAGTTCGTGAGTTGACTTCAGGGTTTCCAGTGCTGCAGTACCTGTACCTGACAGCACGGTGTGTGCCTACAACACAGGACGCACTCTGTGGGGGTGCTGGAGCCACCACGCTGGCACCAAAAAGGGCAGGGGGGAAGCAGGGGGGAACCTGAGGAAAAACTCCTTCATTGGACTTCTCATGAAGAAATGAGGATCATTGGAAGCAAGTACAAGAGGATGGTGGTGGTCAAGGGATTTGAGTGGGGTCTGAGGGATCTTTCACCAAGGACAAAGAAGATAAAATTAATTATTAAAAATGATTGAAGCAGGTAATTACTTTGTCTTATAAAAAATAAACATTGGAACTATTGGGAGAAAATATTTAGGGCTATGCATGGGGAATAACTGGGAGCTTTGGGGTGAGAAAGAAAACCTTTCGGTGATGCTCCTAGCAGAGGAGAAAACTTGGAGATCCCCACACATCTGGTGTGCTGGCCTAGATGAATGCACGCTGCTGGCACTGGCCGTGCCCTGCACCAGGCGGATGGGGAAGCAAGCTGCCTCTGGCACCTGGATGGGAGCTTCTGCTTGTCCCAGGTTAGCTGGCAGGGTGGAAGACCTATCGTAAACCATTTTGTGCTATACCAAGCTTTTCCTGCCCCAACGACTGAGTAGGAAGTAAAGGCTCCTGGGACTAGAAGGCAGCTATGAGGTGCTCACTCTGTTCTCAGCCTTGTTTTTGCCTGCTGATGAAAGTTCTGTAATGTTTGTATTACAGCTATAATTATATTGCAACAAGGGGAGGAAAAAAAAAAAAGGTGAACCTAGCAATCATGGTTTTCTTTTTTAGTCATGCAAAATTACTGCTTAGCAACTGCACACCAGACCTAGAAAGCTTATGTAATGCAAGAGAACGGGTTAGGAAGTGTGTTGTGGATTAAAATGATTGCTGAGCAAGCTGCGTAAGGAAGGAGCTCGCTGTGCACACTAACAGCAGCACAAGTGAACAGCCGAGGGGATGTGCCAGAGAGCACGCTGTGGAGAGCTGGGCTGGGGCTCGCTGCTGTGCCTGGGTCAGCACACAGGGCTGGCTCTGCTGCTGTGCTCCCCAGTCAGCATCGAGCCCGGGTGCTGGGCTCCCCACTGCCGCCAGCCAGGCCACAGTCTGCTTCTGACTGCCTCTACAGAGCCCCTGCACGGGCTGAGGGCTTCCCCATGCACGGGCTGCTTCTTGGTGCCACCTTCTGTACGTCAGCTCGGACAGCACGAGTCATGAGCTGCTCTAATTTCTATTCCTGGCTTCATGGCCGGAGTGCAATTTGTTCTTGTTTGATCTCTCCGAATAGCGATGTCAATGAGCTGCTCGAGGAATTCAAGACCTCCTAGTTGGGCATCCTCTCCTACCCCTCACGTAAGTGTTTTGTCTCAAGGACGTGCGTAGCTCCTCACGTTAGTCGGGTCTTTATCACTACCCTGCCTCAGTGGATTGCAGCAAATGATTCTTAGGCCTCTGGGATGCTTTGATTAATGTATTTCCTGAGGCAATTAGGCATTGTTTCAAAAAATACGTTTGGCAGCTAACCAGGATTCATTTAAAAGAGCTATGTTGCCTACAATTTGTTGTTCTTGCTATGAATTTCAGAATTTGAAATTTGAGCTTCCTCTCATTCCATGCTGCATCAGTAATGCAAATAGGACAGTCCAAATTATTAAAATTAACTTTTTTTTTTTGATTGATATTCATATGGTGTATTGTAGCTTTCACTGGAAGGATCACTCACTAAACCCAGAACTCAGCATGGCCCATGCCGTGGCTGGCTTGACCCATGTTGGGGTGCTGAACTGCTTGGCCTAGCTGAACTGCTACTGCTTGCTGGGCTCTAGTCAGAGAAGCCACCTTCGTTTCTTTGTCTGCTTCTATTTGCATGAAGAGATACAATAAGAACCAGGAGTGCAGATGCTGTCTTCTCTTGGACTCTCTGCACAGCACCAGTGGCCCGAGTAACAATCAGTGACTGTTTTCCTTTCCCCCCCTCATTACGCTGGCACGTGAGTGTGCTGGAAGCAGCCAGAGGAATGAGGCTCTCGGTGCTGTTATGGCCTACCGGAGAGACAGCTGCCAGTGCCGTGTCCATCCCGGTGTCTGTCACCGAGCGTCACCGACCTGCACGTGGAGAGGGCGCAGGAGGAGGAGGAAGGAGAGAGATCACCAAGCCTTTGGCAGAAAGTGCCTTGGATGCAGCCATTGTCTGCTAGGGAGACAAACTTCCCAGTTAGGCTAATCTGAAAAACAGACCTTATTCAGACTGGTAAACCTCTTTGTTTCAATGCCAGTTTCTCGTGTGCTGCTTTAGCTCCTGCGTTATGTTACACTTCCATTGCTCCCCGTGCTGTACTGGGTGTACACTAAGATAATTCCCCAACTGTCTTGAATGTAGGGTTTCAAACTTCTGTCAAATCCCAAATACTAGCAAGCAGGGAAATCAGGAATTTGGCTTTAAGTGCATTCCCAATCACAGTCAGTGTGGACTTCACGGAGTGGAAATGACCTCCTGGCCCCTGCCCGTGGGGCGGCCGGGCCTTGCAGCCATTGCTTGCTGCAGCCTGTATTCCAGCACAGTGTAGTTATTTTTTTTAACACTTTGGCTATCTGTTTGAAAGCATTTCTTCAGTAGAGGGTATTTTTCCCCCTCTTCAGTTATAAGCACAGCATGTAAGCTCGCTGTTGGCCAATGCAGAGGACAAACATGGCAAAGAGCTTTCAGCCTCCAAGGGGGCAAAATAAACCCGGAGCGTGGCAGGTGAGAGCTGCACAACAGGAACCACAGAAGCCAGTATTTTCCATTCATTACCAACAAAAAGCTGTGCGAGTACTGGCAGAGATCCCAAGGTAAGCAATAAAAGTGCGTATTTTGGCACCGAGTCAGTGGCTGTCGAAGCACACCCCGCAAAGGCAGGCCTGCCATGGGAAGGAGCAGGGCTAGGCCCCTGGGAGCCGCAGGGCAGCGGGGCTGGGGAGCTGAGCCTCCTGCCCCAAACACTGCCACAAGGAGGGTGCTGCCTTCACCCGTAGCCATAGGTGAGATGGATGCTTTGCAGATATCCCTGCTACGTGCTTTCTGGGACCAGTGAGGGCTTGGGGAGGGGGAGCCCTGTGTGAGGAGGGAGAGTGCTCTGCCAGGTAGTTTCAGAACTAAAAGTAAAATAGGCTTGCTCAGTGTTTACTCAGCTAACACTGGCCATGAAAGACTTGCTAGCACAAAACAAGGTGCCCTGGGGCTCCCTCAGGCTCGTGGAGGTGTTTTGCAAGGTCATAAATTTTATCCTGCTGCACTTTCCCCAGGAGGGATGGGGATGGCTCTGGCTGTGGTGTGCGAGCACCCTGCGGCGTGGAGCCCTCCAGGGCACCTCCGTGTTCCCAGATGGAGCTGGCCACGTGGGGCATGTGCTGTGGGGTGCTCCGGTAGCCAGCTGCTTCTGTGCTTGGTAGGGATGGCACCGGTAGGGATGGTTGTGGCCAGTGCTGTCCTTGTGGGCCCGCGCTCGGCAGAGCTCGTGTCAGTGATGAGCTGGGATGATGTGACTTTTCTGGTGGACTGGGTGCGAGAAGGAGCTAAGCAGTAAAACGTGCTTCCCACCCTGCCAGTTCTCCTTTCCACTGGCTGCTCGGGGGAGCTCCCCCAAAATGTCTTTAGGAAAACTCTGAACAGGCCGAAATGTGTCAGATCTCACAGGAGCTGAGCAAGCAGCTCACTTTTGTGTAGTGCTGGAAGTGAACGGTCTGCACTGCAGTTACTCCAACAGAGAATCAATCCTTGTTTTAAAACAGATGTGTATTTAAACATGTAAATGTGAGCATCCAGGGATCTCCTTCAGGCCAAACGCTGCCTTTCTTGTGAAAGCTTCTGTATGTGGTGGCGTGCAGGTAAGATGACAGATGTGTTTCCAGAAGTCAGGCAGTGCCAAGCTCTGCTTTTGACACTTGTAGTAACTCAGCTTTGTACTTATAAAAGCAAGTTTCCATCAGATATGTACCCAAAACATAATATAATGATACAAGGACGTATCCTGAGGCAGATGAATCTCGGAGAGCCCTTGGGTGCCCAGCACTTGATTAACCCTTGCCTAGGTGACTGCCTGGTCAGCACGTGGCAGGGCTGGCAGTGCCCACTGGGCCCCCAGGTCACCCCTGAACGCTCTCTGGCCAATTTTACGTTTGTCTGTCACTTCTGTGCCTTGCAGGGTTTTCTTTGTCTGCAGAGAGAGAAATTCTGCTTGGTGGTTATGGGTGAAGCTCAGAGCAAACCCCGGGGATGGCTTTGGGGGTACTGAGCTTGGCTTGGCACCAGTTTGTCACAGTGATATGTCTAAATCGAGTGAAGCCTGGGTGTGTTTTCTGCTTCATTGGCCTGGCCTGTACAGCTGTGTGATGTTTGTCTGGGCACTGGAGGAACAGAGCTTCTGGGCAGATGGGTGAGGGGCTTCCTGCATCAGTCATAGAGTAACACTTCAGATCCAGTTGCTGGTTTACTCTGTATTTCTCTCTAGAACATGCCTCTTGTGTGGGACCTTTCTGCAGTACCAGGCAGTAGTGGTGGTTTGTGTCAGGCCAGGTGCATTTTCCAGTGGTGTAGGAGGCTTCCAGAGGGAGATTTGTCCTGCTGGGAAGAGGCAGGGACTTTAATAACTCTCATACAGGTGTCGCCCAACCCCGTCCAAGCATAACTGAGATTTCCCTGAGCACACCAGCAGTGTCTGAGGAGCCCTGCAGTGCAGGAAGGTCTTTGTGTGGGGACGTGTCAGCCCTTTGCTGTCTTCACAGCACTCTTACCTCATCAGAAAGAAGCAAGCTTCTGGAAAATGTGCACTGTCTGTGCTACAACATGTCAGCTCTGTAACCACAGAGGTTACGACCACGCTTTTGACATGACTTCTTGTTATTTTAATTCTTTTGGCTTCTGCAGTAGAAAACAGAAAAGAAACACTGAAAACAATTTGCTATGAACATCACTGGGAATAAAATACATTTGCAGGATGGCTCAGTATGGAAAGCTGCAACTTTATTTTTTTTTTTTAATTGTAGATTAAATCCTACATGCCAATACAAGATGATGTCTACAAACACTTAGCATGTTCTTATGTGCACTGGGCTAAACAGGAGAAGTATGGTCCGTTAGGATCTCTGGATTTGCTAATTCCTTCAATGCACTGAAAATATCTTCTACTGCTGTCATGCTCTGCCAAGAGGTGGCTCCCAACGGCGGCCTCTGAAACGCGGTGCTGTGCCCACTGCCCCTTGTTGCTCACCTGTCGTGACCTGGTGGTGATCGTGACGAGGGGCTGGCAGTGGGAGAAGGCTCCCAATGGGATGCGTGCCCTGCTGCATGTAGCTGGAGGGGGTAACCAGCACGTGGCCAGTCCACACGATGTCCAGCCAGCTGCTTTCTCCTATCCAGTGTGGCCATGAGCTGCTGTCACCAGCAATGCCGCTCTTCTGACGCCAAACTATATTATAATCTGCAACTACTGCATTTTCAAGCTTAATTATATATATATATATATATATAAATACACACTGCTAATATTTTTGGCTGTTATGCCCTTACTCTCCCTGATGTAACATCCACCAAGTGGAATTCAAAACACAAATCTGTAGTGATGAGCAGCTGAGCTCCCCACGCAGCAACACGCGCACCCCCGAGGGATGGCTGAGGTGCAGGTGGCTTTACCCTCTGCAAAGGGGTAAATGAACAAAGGCACCACAAAATGGGGTGGGCAGCGTGGGGAGCAGGGGTGTAAGTGTCCCGTTACTGGCAGCGTTGTTCAAGGTGATCTCTGCTCTCTTTGTTAGCTTCACTCCCGCTTCCCCTGCGCGGCCCCTGCAGACATCAGAGCCCCCTGCACCTGCTCTTTCCCCCACTGTAGTCAGGAATTGCATTTGTGCTTGTAACTCATGACAAATATTTCAGTCAAAATCTTGTGTTCCTCGCTGTCAGAAGCACTTGGCGTTCTGCTCGGTCGTAATGGGGCTGTGTGGTGTCACCCTGCCAAAAAGACTTATCTGCAGTGGTGCTTGTTCATGGCTGGCTTCCTTCAGGCTAGAGTGGGCAGCATCCCTTTGCAGAGCTTGTTCCTGATGTGCAAATTATAGAAGCAATATCCTGAATTTGGATAGCAGGGAGTTGTGTTTTTTTTTTGTCTATGTGTTGTTTTTAACCGATGTGAGTGCAACCTGTTCTGCCCTAGCACTGTGAGAAGCAGGCTTGCCTGGGGAGGGCTTCACAAACCGTGCCAGAAACCTTGGAGTTAAATGTATGTGAAAAGGCTTTTCTACATGGGAATTACATATAAATAATCTGAAGATTTAAAGTATTGCCGGTTCTGCACCCTGCTTGTTGCGGACAGCCAGGCCTTTCCAAGGGACACGAGCCCGTGTCACCCAGCAGCTACCATGTGCTGGCGGCGGTGGTTTTGCTCTCCTGCATCTGCTCAGGAGCCGGCGCTGCGATGCGTTGCGCGCAGGGACTGCGTTACGGAGCCCGTGGGACCCAAGGGCGTTGTTGGCGTCGCAGCAATGCCTGCGGCCGGCCATGCAGCAGCTGCTGGCCCTGGGCAAGGCTGGGGAGCAGCCAGCCGCCCCTTTGAAATGAGATCGCGGGGACAATGGGAGCCGCCGGCTGGAACATGAGCCCTGCCGAGCTATGTGGACGGAGGGATGTTGCTGGAGGATAAAGGCAAACCTGGAGGCTGAGTGCCGGGTTAGCGGGGGAGAGTGGGCGAGGAGGAGTGATTTAAAAAGAAATACAAATGCAAATAAAACAAAACAGAATGAAGGCATCCATCATGAAGCATTGAAGCAGCTGACAGGCAGCACAAAGGACGTCGGTAAAACATACAAAGTGCAGCTGGTGTCACCCAGAGGCGAAGCGAAGGAAGCTCTTTGTGGGGAATGCTTTCCAGAAAAGGATGGCCAGAGGGCTGCGTACAGGTGGCTGTGTTGGCCATCCGGACCAGCAGCCTGTCTCCAAACAGCAGGTGCCTAGGGAGAAGTGCTTTTTTGCATCCAGCAGTGCTCCCCGGGATGCGGTGCCAGCACCCTGTGCCTCGTGACGATGGGGCTTCTGTGACAGGGATCACTTCTGTATTTAGTAGCGTGAAGCTAATTGATCTAGCTGTGGTTTTTGGTCCTCTCCAGACCATTTTACAGACCCTGCCCAAAGCCCTTTCTCCCTTGGGCTTCTCTTCTAGCTGGAGGGCCATACTCTTATCTATTTGTTCCTGGTACAGGAGCTATTTTCTACCTCGGATGTCTTTGCAATTTTCTCCTGTGTCTTTTCCAAATCTCCCCTTGAAATCAGAGGACCAGAACTGCAAGCAGCACTCAGGACACCATGATTACAGCAACATTGTGTTTCCTTGTTGCTTCCTCTCCTTTCGTAGGAGCCAAGAGGCTGTCTTTTCTCATTCTGCTGAGCACCCAGCTGAGCCTTCCACAGAACTGTCAGTCTCATGGTTTTGATCTTGAGTGACATCAGTGATCTCAGAGGAAGTCACTGTTTATTTTGTGTATATATATATTTGTTTATATAATTCTTCAGAGATGATCTTTGTCTTTGCTTGCCCAAATATCCTACCGTAATTACCAAACACCTCACTCTTCACCCCTTTTCCAGGTGATTTATGGTGCTAATAAGCAGGCATCAGCATGCCCTGGAGGAATCTGCTGGATCTGCCCTGCTATGGAAACCAATCCTATGGAGACTGGAGATATGGAAACATATCCCTACCATTTGCCCTTCAACAGTTCAGCAAGCTTATCTATGGGAAGGTTTTCCCTCTTACTCCAGGTTATTTAGGTTAGCTTGTAGCTGTCAGGGTAGGGACGCTACCTGGTACTTTCTGAGCATCCCAGTAGATTCCAGGTGATGGATCTCTCTTGAATGTATTTTTTCATGTCTTCAAAGATCCACCTGTAAAAGCAAAAAAACAGCAGCCCAGTTCCCAGAGTTCAGCCTGTATGCCAGTGAGGGTACATCAGAAATAAATGACTGGCCTGTTTTCCCTGGGAGAAATAAAATCCCAAACCTGGCAAGTCGCTCCAGTCAGAGGGTGATGCACGCACAGCCCGGTCTCCAGTTTGGGAAGGTTCTGCAGCCTCGCTGTGATGCCCTGCTACATTACAGACCATCCTTTCTTATTTATTAAACACAAATCACAGCGCCACTTAGAAAATAGGGCCTTCTGTAAACAGTAGGAGATACTTGACCGGTGAAACACATTGTGCTCCCATTCCCCAGCCGGTGCGGTGGCCCTCAGCTGTCATTCCCAAAAACAGGTGGTGTAAGACAACACCTCGGCCGCTGTATCGCTCCGGCCCCTTGGCAGGAGGCCGTCCAGCCCCCCCCCCGGGAGATGTTAAAGGCGCTGCGTGTGCTCCGGGCTCCGTGGGGCTGCAGCAGGAGGGAGCCCAGGTGATGGAGGTCCGTGGTGTGCTCCTCCTGGTCGTCTCTGCAGGTAAACAAGTGTGGTTCCGCGATTGTCTTGGGCTGGGTCCTTCGGGAGGGTGCGGGAGAGTGGCTTTGTGTGTGCATCGGTATAAATGTGCGTGTTCTGGGAGCAGCCTGTCCAGGAGGTTTTGTGACACGCCATATCACTCAGATTAAAGCTTTAGCATGCTCTGATAACAGCTGAAATATGTATAGTTTCAGCCCTCAGATAGTCTGAAGTGAAAAGTTTGTGTTTAGTTGTTTTCCTCCGTGTGTGTTTGCCATCTTTGTTATGCTCTCATTTACTCTAGTGCTAAATTTATTTCCAAATGTATGAGTGGTTCTAGCAAACGTGTCTTGAAGTGTAAAATTTCACCAGTTTCAGGACTACTGACAAGGATGCAGAATAGTTTTGCAGCTGTGTATATGGTACCAGGATAATTCTCTATAAATTGTCCTTTGAAAGAATAAGGATTTTGTGATCCTAATCCTTTTTTTACCAAAAATAAAAATAAAAGGTAGTATTCCAAATTCCTACCAAGCCCCCCAGAAGCCAACAGTGTGAAGGATTTTAGCTGGGTTAATAAAACATAGCAAAATGCTTAACCTAGCTGTGACACTACACGATCACAGCGTAGGAAGCGAAATCAGCCGTCGGGAAGCGAGCAGTGCCCGGCTGCGCAGGCCCCGCACGGGGTTTTTGCAGTGACACCCGGGTATTTTAATAGTGCCTGGTGACAGGACAAGGCTGAGACAGAATCCTTGGCATCTCAGCTCAGCTGCGTGAGAGGACCTGGTGAAAAGGCAGTTAGGAAATAAGGGGAAATCCTGGCTTAGTCTGGAGTCAGCAGCAAAATTCTGGTTGAATTCAATGGCCCAGGATCCATACTGAGAGGCAAAAAAACAAGGGTGAGATCTTCCAGGCGTGTTTATGGTGAGGCTCAGCTGTTCTCTGCTGCCTCTCGCTGCCATTAAGAGGCGTAGGTGGCTCAGCAGACAAGGGAGCACACAGGACATGGAAATATGAGCACAAGTTGTGAATTGCCTCCTCTGCCCTCCTGGGTGCTGCCGGAGTGGCTCCCGGCATCAGACGGATCTCGTTCTGCATAGGCCTCAGGTGGAAGAGCCTGGACGATGCTTTCACCCAGATGGCTGAGGTCGGCCCCATTTAACATTGCTATTACAGGCAGGAGCAGAGAATCAAAGGTGGACAGGGCAACAACATAAGAAATCCCTGATGATGGGTATTCCCTGTGTTAAGCTGTCTAGAAATACTGAGTGCCACCACAGCCATGGCTGAGAGAGCCTGCAGGGGATTCCTGATGCTCAGTCTGACTTCCACAGTCATGGCCATTTGTTTTTGCCATCTACGTGTTGGTAGCTCATGTTGCCTTCATCCTGACCTGACCTGTCTGACAGACAGGAGCCACAGGGCGGGCTCAGCACTGGCCAGCCCCAAGGGCCAGCTGCTGGTGGCACTTTCCCTGTGCCCGGCCCCTCAGCGCGTCCCCAACCCACTGACCCCTCCCTGCCCTTCGCAGCCGGGCTGGCCCTGTGCTACGAGCACGAGACTCGCCTCGTCGAGGACCTGTTCAGGGACTACAACAAGGTCGTGCGGCCTGTGGAGGACCACCGGGATGCCGTTGTCGTCACGGTCGGGCTGCAGCTCATTCAGCTTATTAACGTGGTACGGTATGGGCGTGCGTCGCTGCTGGTTGACGGGGTATCGCCAAATGCCATCGCTTTCCTTCTCTAATCCTGCTGTCTGCTGCTGGTGTCTCCATTTCTTTCTTTCTATTTTTTAAGGATGAAGTAAATCAGATTGTAACAACCAACGTACGCCTGAAGCAGGTAATTCTATATGTTAACTATCCCATCCTGTCCAAATAAATATGCTAGACGCAGCCAGGAGTGAACTACTTTTAGGGTCAACTTGGGCCAGTGGGTCAGCTGGTAAAGCAGTTCTTCATTCTAGGGCCTCAAGAACAAAAAGCTTTGGACACTAGTGGCCTTAAGAAAACCATTTTGCATCTGAATATTCCTCCTCTGACAGTAATTCAAACAGTAGGCTTTGGGTATATTTATTTTGGATTAAGTGTCTTAAACCAATATTGAAGTTAATGCTTTTTTTTCTTAAAAAAAAAAAATAAAAATAGCTGGGGGGCCAGTAACGTGTTGATGCTTACCTGTGTGACCCAAAGCTAGGGAGGTGGGTGTCTCTAGGAAGTGTCAAGCAGTGCTAAAAGATGTTCTCCCTGGCTGAAATCCTTCCTCTGCAGCAATGGACAGACGTCAACCTGAAGTGGAATCCAGAAGACTACGGCGGTGTGAAACAAATCCGCATCCCGTCAGATGACATCTGGCGCCCGGACCTAGTCCTTTACAACAAGTAAGCAGCGCGGGAAGGAAGGGACATCCCTGCCCAGTGTCACCTTTAGGGAAACTGAGACAGGAGTGTGTTTTTGCACTGCCTGTTCTCTAATGCTGTCCCACAGCAACCCCATCCCACTGCAGGGACCAGAGGCTGAGCACTAACTGCTTTCTGCAGACACATCTAGGCTGCTCCCAGGCCGCTGGGCAGCTGCTAATGTCCTTCCTTTCACAGTGCTGACGGTGATTTTGCCATTGTTAAATACACCAAAGTCCTTCTGGAACACACGGGAAAGATCACCTGGACGCCTCCTGCCATTTTTAAAAGTTACTGTGAAATTATAGTCACGCACTTCCCGTTCGACCAGCAGAACTGCAGCATGAAGCTGGGAACTTGGACGTATGACGGTACGGTGGTGGTTATCAACCCGGTAAGCAACAGTTTGGTAACTGGGAAAAGCAGTAAAGACCTGGGTACTTTTTTAGAGAAATCTCAGATTTAGAATGGAAAATAACTGTGTTTTTCAACAAGCAGCTGCTACCTATATAATACAAAAGGCTCGTTTGTAGTTCAATCACAAAAATTGCCCAGTTTGACTTCTCAAATTCTGAGTATGCTTATTTCCCACATCCTCTCCAAATTTCCTGCCTGCCTATCCTCTTATAGCTCTGTGCCACTCGTCATGGTGCTGCACATTCTGCTTTTGTTTTCCTTATTTTTGGGGGGGATAATTTTTTTCTGCTTGTGGCTTTATTTATGAGGACTCTGTCTCCTCAGGTATGTCTCCAGTCTGTAAATACTTAGTCTTTCCCTTCAGTGGACTGTCCCTGACTCCTTCTTTAAAACATTCAGTTGAACTCTGTGCAAAGGATGATGTTCTAAGGCAAAATCACATAAATAAGAGTGGTTGTTTTGCTTACAGAGATGCATCAAGTGCCTGACTTACTGGAAATTCTGTTCCTGTGTGACTGCCATGTTGGGTTTTGTTCAGAACATCTCATACTCTATTATTTATTTTCTATCAGGAGAGTGATCGTCCTGACCTGAGTAACTTCATGGAGAGCGGCGAGTGGGTGATGAAGGACTACCGGGGCTGGAAGCACTGGGTTTACTACGCTTGCTGCCCCGACACCCCCTACCTGGACATCACGTACCACTTCCTCATGCAGCGCCTGCCACTCTACTTCATCGTCAATGTCATCATTCCCTGCCTGCTTTTCTCATTTTTAACTGGGTTGGTTTTTTATCTGCCCACAGATTCAGGTATGTGAACTTGTTCGTTCTACTGCCATAGAAATTTATCTTCTAACAAGTTTTGGGGAAATTCTGAGGATATGAAGCCACCACCCAACCCAAGGGGTAAAGCTTGCTAAACAGATGTTTCAGTTCAAAATAACAGGTCTAAACATCCTGCAAATAAAAGGTAAGCTCTGAAAGCTGAAACTATTAATATGGACAAATTGGGCTGATTTCCTATGGAAAACAATGATTAACTGTCCAGTTAACTTCTGCAAAACAATGATTTGGCTAGTTGATTTTCATATTCTGTCACTGGCTTTTGGTACGGTTGTACGTTACACAGTACGTGAGCAAGCGGGGGGCCTTAGGCCCCTCCGCACTGTGCTGGAGCTGTGACCTTGTCATCTGTACACACACGTTGGCTTGTTTGACACGGAGTAATTCTGGCCTCTTCTGGCCTGCTTTGTCTCTGCTAAGCAGCTCTGGTGAAGAAAGCTCGTACTCCCTGAAACCATGTCTCGTGCTTTGTTCATTCTGCCTTGCCCAGCTTCTCATACCGCTTAATTTCACTGAGACCATCCTATGAAAGACTTCCAATGCAAGTTCTTTGGGTGGAGAACTTTAGAGAAAGTTGAAGTGGATAGAAAAAAGCTATGTGAATCATGATTTGTGGTTCAGTTCTGTCATCCTAAGTACTGAAATGTCCCCCATAGCAGCTGACCTCTGGTGCCAGATGTGATTTTTTTTTTGTCCACTCACTCGCTCTCTGGCAGGCTCATGCTGTGCTGAGGCAGGTGGACTCCAGGAGGCTCTGGAGCAGGCATTAATCAGGTGCATGTACTTCATCATTCAAATCCCACAGCTCATAAAGTGCTCCTGGCAAGTAAGCTTTCCATACCCACCACCTGTACCTCAGCCTAGTCATGTCTGGTGATTTCCATTGTACTGCTGGACCTGGGGCTGTATGAGGCAGTTGGGTTTGGCCAGCAGCGTTACCACTTCGGGTGCTGGGAGTGCTGATAGCACTCCAGGTGCCTGAAAATGCATGCATGTGAATAGCCATCATCCACATCCGAACTTCTCAAATTGACAGTCTCAGCTCTGAATTATATGAACAGCAGTGGTATTGGTTTTTTATTATAATTTGTTTGGTTTTGTGTTTTGGCATGGCAGGTGAGAAAATGACTCTCAGCATCTCTGTCTTGCTGTCTCTGACTGTGTTCCTCCTGGTCATTGTGGAGCTGATTCCCTCCACCTCCAGCGCAGTGCCTCTGATAGGCAAATACATGCTGTTTACCATGGTGTTTGTCATCGCTTCAATCATCATTACGGTCATCGTCATCAACACCCACCACCGCTCCCCCAGCACTCACACCATGCCGCACTGGGTCAGGAAGGTGAGCTCGATGCTTTTGCATGTTTTGTGGTTTCCACAGAGCGTTGTGTGTGTGTTGTTTCTGGTTGTTTTTTTGGTGGATTTTCTCCTACAAGTCAGCATGAATCGGGGAAGTAGATGCATCATGTTAGATCTCTCCATGCACAAGAGCCAGCGTTTCCTACTTAGATGTGTGTAAAGGCAACGAGACTGCCAAGTTGCTCCTTTATGTAACAATTGCCCACTGGGTAGAGTCCTGAAGGGAATGGACAAGGCAAAGCACGGGCAGCTAGGGTACAGGGAGAAGAAAGCTGGCCAGCTGGGCCCAAGGGATGTTGCTAGTCTAATTATCCACCTCTGCCTGTCCAGGGCCAGGCCCATCAGATCGTGTGAATTGGGAGCACAAAGCTTGCCAGGGACAGCTGTGCTCAGCTTTCTGTTCTGCAAAAGACAGTTTAGCAAGAGCCAAGGTCTCCTCTGTACTTCTGCAATAGTTCTGCGGTCCTCAGGAAGCAAGGAGATGTTTGCACACACTGGCCTAAATGGTGACCGTGAGGTGTAGAAATAATTGGGTGTCCATTGCTACGAGCTCTTTGCCAGGCAGACAGCACCAAAGGGGACCCAGCCAGTTATTCTTATCTTCTATAAGCCCGCCTAGGTTCATATTAAGCCATGACATGAACAGGAGGTTGCTCTGCGGATTTCCTTTTAAGGCTACAGCTTAGATCAGATTTGTTCTGCAGCACAAAAAACGCTGCAGAAGAGAGATTTCAAATGACAAGCACTGCGTGTGCTTAAAACTGATCTGGAAGTTAGGCTCCCTTACACCAAAGGAAATTACACGTGCCTATAAGGCTTATAATAACAAATAATTGGAATAGCAACGTCAGGCATAAGTAGCCAGGAGACCCTCCGCTGGCTCTATGGCCATGCAAAATCACTTCCAGAAAGCATGTGACGGGCCTGTGGATGACACAGATACAGTATGGATGCAGCATGTGGTGTGACATACTCCAAAGTGGAATTTCTAGCGAGCCCAGGACGGGATGTTATCTGGGACCTGAGCAGCTCGCCTTTGTTTATTGCAGAGCTGCATCTGCAAAGCAGCCCCTCTGAACAGAAACGTTCCTCTTCTGCCTCTTTGTTTTCAGATCTTCATTGACACAATCCCAAACATCATGTTTTTCTCTACAATGAAACGACCGTCCAGGGACAAACCAGACAAAAGGATTTTTGCAGAAGATATTGATATTTCTGAAATTTCTGGGAAGCCAGGTCCTATGCCTGTCAACTTCTACTCCCCACTTACCAAAAATCCAGATGTGAAAAATGCTATAGAGGGAATCAAATACATTGCGGAAACGATGAAATCGGACCAAGAATCCAGTAATGTAAGGCATTCTTTGTGCGTGATTCATTTCTTGCTTTCAAACTCCTACATCTCATTTTTTGGCAAAATACCCATGACTCACAAAAAAAAAAAAAAAAAACTCCAAACCCTGTTTTGGCTTTAGCAGGGGACAGTCTTCTGCCCGTGATTCACTCCTTAGGAAGTGACAGATAATAGTCACAGGTGGCAATTGAATCTCAGTTAAAAAAAAATAACAATAAGTAGCAGTGCTATGGTTTTCTTAATGTGGTATGTGAAGCCACAGAGCTGGAGTGTAAGTAGCAAAGCAGATTCCAGAACTGTAAGCAATTCCAAGAACCATTCCTCTGGTCTCCGGCTTGGGCATCTTCCCCCTGTGGCAGGCAATCTTAAAAAGCCAGGAGTAAGCCCAACTGCAGAATTCAGAATGTCGTTTTGAGAAGCCAATGTGACTTCAAAGTGATAATTCCTGTTTTGATAAGGCTTTCTGTTGATCCATGAATGCTACAAGTAGTCCCTGCAAGAGAAACACATCATGAGCTACTCTGATTACTGTCTTTTTCCACATTGCAAGCCAAAGGAAGGATAACTGTGTGTAGAGTCACATATGGCAGCGTTCCCCAGGAAAACCTAGTTCTGCCTCCTCCTAGCGTGTTCAATGCAATTAACCCCCTCTTTCATTTCAATTTTTGCAGCTCACACAGCTTTTGAACAGGTAACTCAGTACCAATCCCTCACCTTTCTAAACGATCAGCTGCTTCCTGCTGAGAAGTGGATGTCTGGCAGTGACAGCTAGCCTGCAGATAGGGAGGGGCTTCTTGGGGACAATAATTTGGCCTCTCCTCCACTCGGGCAGAATTTACACCCCAGTGTTTGTTCCTGTGACCACATTCCAGGAGCGTGTGAGATGGCTCCTGCTGTAGTCTCGTGTTCCCGGTGGCTCCTCAGCAGATGAAGTGCTACCTTCAGCAGGGCTGGCGTGGTTTCAGTGCCTCTGGGCTCTGCTTCCTCCTGAACTTACAAGGAGGGTCTCCAGTTACTGGCAAGTGCTCCCTTCGGAAGTGGAGCCCAGCTGTTTGTGTCATCTAGGCACCACTTCCAGAGGGTTTCAAAAGTCAAATTCCAAAAATAAACCGCAGGCTGTGGCTCCTGAAGGCTTGTCACATCACTGCATTCGCTTATGAACCACCTCAAAGCAGTATTGATAACAGTGTCCTCCTCTCGATGAGTTACAGCAGCCCCTTCTACTTGTGGTGCACCTGAGGCAAAAGGAGAGGGTGCCTTAGGCCACGGCACCTCGGTCGTAGGGCAGAGTTGCAGGGTGCAAGGCCGAGCCCGCGGCCCTGCTGCGCTCCATGCCCTGCCCTCTGCTCTTTGCTGGGTTGTGCAGGGATCTGTGACTGGGAAAAAGACTAAGGGAGCTGCAGAGAAGGCTGTCCCAGACCTTAGAGTGCATTGTAGGCATGGAAAGCAGGGACTGGAGCTAAATTAATGAATAATTGCTTAGGCATCCCATTGGAATGAAAAGGCAATAGGAAAACAAAAGCCGGTTGGGTCAAACTAATTGTTTGGCTTCCTACTTTTAAAGCATTCTTTCAAAAGCAACCATTTGACTAAAAATTTGGCTTTCCAGCATTTCTTAAAATAAAATTGTTCACCAAATTATCAGGTGTTTTAACAATTTAGTCTTGAAACTTGCATTTCTAGGTAGCTTAGGCTTTCTGAACCACTGACTTGCTTTTGCAAAGAAAATGAGTATTTTTTGCATACTAGTGGATCTTACTGAAGAGCCCTTCCATTGTTCAAGACAGTAAATTACAAGAACGTCCACAGCAGACACAGTTCTGCAGAGATTTTACTATCTCATTTCTTTCTTCCTCAGGCTGCAGAAGAGTGGAAGTTTGTTGCGATGGTGATTGATCATCTTCTCCTCGGTATATTTATGCTAGTTTGTATTATTGGAACATTAGCTGTATTTGCTGGTCGCCTGATTGAATTAAATCAGCAGGGATGAACATCAGATGGAAACTATTTGCTGCCCTGGTAAGCATCTGAAAGCATCTTAACCATCAAAACCTGGCCGGCCCATGGAAGTTTCACAGGCAGGACTCAGTTCCCCTGGGAATGAGCAGGGATAATAAAATGTAAGGCTCTGTACTTAGCACTTCTGAGCTGCTGCTTGGTGCCATTTCATTGCCAAAAAGACATACTTGCGCTACTGCTAGACCGAATGGCTGTCAGCCAGGTTTTGGTCCGTTTTACCATTTATTAGAAATGTTAATGTATTAATAAGGCTGTCTGACTTTGTAACCCACAGACACAATTCAAGTGACATCAATAGCAGTAATAAGCTTTAGCTGAGCGGTAAATCTGTATCCAGCTTTAGCTTCCAAGCTGGTTTCAATATCTGCTCTGTGGTTTTTTATTGGCAGTGTCACAAATGACTCTCCTTTCCTTGTAACATGGGCTGTAACCAGCAGAAATGTCTCGAACTCCTTGGTTAAGCACTTGATTTTCACATACAAACCTGAAAAGACTGTTGTGTGTGACTCTACCTGCAAAAACTCTTGGTCTAGCAAAGAGGAGGGAATGAATGTTCCTTGTTGTGGGATGGATCCACAGCCAGTTGGCTCTTGTAGGTATTTATTTGCTATCCAGGCCCACGATAAAGGATTTACAGAGGAGGATTTTTCACTCTCTTTTATCACTGAGCCCTGCTCTGCGGCCACCCAAACAAGCTGCAGACAGAGAGCAAGCACACCTTGGTATCCACTCTCCATTTTGAGTGATGAGTAATTGTGGGGGTAGCTTCAAATTATGAGAGTGCTCAGTATGACATCTTAAACACAACTCTCTGTCGCCTGCTCTGCTGAAATATATCACGAGCATCAAAGTCAGACACAGCATCCCAAAGAATATTCCTATGGAGAGCGTGAATACCGGTTCTACTCCATGTGGCAAGATGATAGGACCTCCACCCTCAAATCGCCTGAATTAACCAAGCTTTCTTCAAATGTTGAGCAGCAGCTCACTCTAGTGACAAAACCGAGTAGTGCTGCTATTGTCCAATCCACTTTGATATTGTAGGGTTGTTTTTTTTCAGTAAATGTTCAACCCAGGCAACAAGCTTACGTTTGTTTCAATAGCACAGTGTGGAAGTTCCAGCAGTGCTGTCTATTCTTCTCAAAAATAAATAAGCAGAGGTGAGGCAAAGAATACAAGTTACTCCTCTTTCCAAGCTGGTTGCCCAAGCCAATAAGACTACTTTGCTAACATCTGTAAATAATTTGCTGTGAGTTTAATAAAACAACTTGCATTATGTTAATGTTCTACAGGAATGTGTCGTGTTTGCAGAGGACAGCCATTTGAAACATGCTATGGGGAAAATTAGGCTCTTGTGTAATAGTTCAGTTACTGCAGCGGGGCTGTTTGGGAGATGTTTTGGTGAGGTGCAATACTTGCCTAAAGCAAAGGGTTTGTGCAGGTCAGTCGATCACTTGTCAATCACTTGTAACTCTCTGCTCAGCTCTTATGGTTTTGATGTTGGTTATCTTAGCCTCCCTGGCAAAGATTTAATTTAATTTGTGATAGTTTGATCTGCCTTACAGGCACAGCAGATCTTCCGCCTTCATATCACTCTGAGCCTTGATGAACTAGGCACATATCAAAAGAGGTGGCACTGGGGGTAGGGGAAGGAACAGCAAACAGCTTCCCTCCTTGGGTTGCAGAATCTGGGCACTGTATTCTGACTTCCCGTGCAGACAGTCCTCCAAACATCAACAGGACACTTCAGGAGGAAGGTTACCTACATCTCTTTTCTTGTTTTGAATACTCAAACTGTCTGGGCTGCCATTAATGTATGTTCCTAGACCACCTTTGTGGTAATGCTTTTCTTAGGTACCACTAACAGCCCCTGCTGCTAATATCCATCCACTGAAACAGAATACCCTTACCTACATCCAGGCTCTGTCTTCTCATCTGCTACTGGCATTTTAAAAGCATCAGCAGGTCTGCATACCTGTTAAAATAGCAGCTTTGGAGGAGCTTGTAAATATGCTGTCTTGATCGCTGTCAAAGTTAATTTGCTGTCAAGTGTAAGTACAAATTGTCTAACAGATTCTCATCCACAGACCTGGGTAACCAACATGTGCATCTCTGCTGCCCCGTTGCCTTCAGTAGGCAAATTTTGGCTCTGAACCTCGACTAGCAGTTCTACTGATACACAAAATGAGAAACAGGCCTCGCTTACTCACTGTGAACCTTCTCTAATAAGTGCAAAAAATAATGACATCCAAGTGCTGTGGCTCTGCAGTACGCAGGCCTAATTTAACTCAAGGCAGCCTGCGGGCCTGCTGGGTGAGGTGTCTTCTTGACAACAGCAGCTCTCAGAGCAGTTACCTTGTCCTTCTTTGGACTGCCATCTTCTTGCTATTAGAGGTGGGTTTGTTCGCTTTGATCTTGTGGATAACACCCTATTTATGTCTTTAAAAGAATGGCCCACTGGAACGTCTCCATCTTTTTAACTCTGATGCTTTTTCCAATTTTTAAACAATTTGGCAATTAACTTTCCCCTTCACATTCCTTTAGCTGACCTTCAGCTACTTTCTGCTGTGCCACAGACATTTTATCCTCCGAGATGCGGTCATCCCAAATCTCTTTCCCCTTTTGCACTCGTACCAGTCAGGAGCCCTTACCCTTCTGAGGGGATTATTTGAATTTTTAGAAGTCCATTACCTTGTACGGGTTCCAAGGGAGCAATTTCACCTCTGCGTGAGTCTGTAATCAGAACAGGCTGCTGTTCTCTGTCAGCACCAGGCAGATTAGCTAAATTTGATGGCCTTATTCTGTCTATTCAGCCAGCTGCATCTTAGCTTTTTAAAACATAATTGAATTGATCAACAGAACGAGCAGAAAAATGACATTTGGTAAACTCCAAACGCTTGATCATGAGCGTGCACATGCCAGCTTTGAACATTCACTTAGCGTTTGTGTCCTGAAACCTCTCTTCAGTTTGAGAGTTTTTAAGAAAAAGGATTATAGTTTTCAGGCAACTCTAAGGCAATTTAAGTGTGTGGTTTTTCCCCAGGATACAAGCTGCTGCCAGCCCCCTCGCTGCAGCCATCTCCCCAGAGGTGTGTGAAAGCAGTGTGAGTTTCATCGGCATGCTGACTTAGCAGTTCCTGTTTCTACAGCTGAAGCAAACCGCAGTGGGCAGGGGGACAGCAGGGTGAAAAAGTGTAATGCAGTCCTGCAGAATGCATAGGCGCTGTGCTGATGTTGGGTAAAGGAAGCATATTGCACCCCTGAAATGTTTGCTTTCTGGTGTAGTGGCATGTGAGATATCACCCTTAAGTCACCAATAGTTTAGTACATCAGAAATGTTTCTGATAGTGGTCACTTTTAAAAGGTTGCTCTACATGGATCTGATCACAGGATCTCAAGTTTTTATATGCTAACAAAGTCTAGCACGGTCTCCTGGTTCCTGGGGTGTAAATTCCCTCCCACCTTCCCTCTTTTTCTTCCTGAAAAATAGGAGCTCTGTGGTTTGCTATCATTGTGAAATTGGTACAAAGTCTCCTGGGCTTCTCTCAGATGAAGGGGGCAGATACGGACTTACAACAAAGCTATGGTGTTTCTTCCCCCTTTCTGGAAATAAGTTCCCACTAGAGACAGGGCAATCGCACCCCGCTTCACACAGGATTCTCTAAAACAATCACATCCAGTCCCTGCTAAAGGACAAAGGACGAGCAGGGCTATGGAAAATAGCCAAGCTGTGAGCAGCCGTTTCCAGGCTCGTTCAGGGAGCCCTGCCGAGTTCAGCTTGCTGCAGGGGGTTACCTGCAGCGTGTGAGGGAAAGGAACAAGGACAGGATGAGTCCGCTTGTTACTGCACCGCATGCCAGACTGACCAGCAGCCAAGAGTGCAAGAGTTTGTAGGCTACGGCAGTGATGATGGGCCACTCGGTGGATTCCCCATAAAGGGGGAATCTTCCTTTGCAAGCACTTTTACCACATCCATCATCCCTGTACAGACCCCCCTGCCACAGCACGTCCTCCCAACCCCTTCAGCTGGCTTCTAAACCAAGCAGATCCAGGTGAGTGTTTGTTACTTATCCCATATGGAGCCTGGAATAAACACATCATATGATATTTCTCCACTACCTAATCAAGAGGAAGCTGTTTGCCTGTATGTGACTTCAAAACTGTTTTCAGCGAACCAATGACCCAAATGCAGTATGCAGAGTTTAGGAACCCCATGTGGATTTGTGAGCCTCTTCAGGAAGCTTTAGGTCTGTGAGTCCATAAAGGCAGTAAGCAGAGAATACCTGCAGCTTTTCCATTTGTGAGCTCCCTAATTTTTGCTTGCGAACTAATCTAGGTCATGCACGTAGGGCAGAAGAGGGTAGAGGGGGGGAAGGAAAAAAAAAAAAAAAAGAAAGTATTGTACTTGTTTTTCTGTATTGCAATGCCCCAAGCATGCAATGACACAAAAATGGAGAAATGACCTACATATAAGGCTGGCAAGGCTTGAGACCTTACGCTGAAGGCAAATCAGTAATGCCATGGCTCTCAGGACAGCATGTCTCACCTTAATGCTGTCGTTGCAGTTGGTAATGTCTTAGTAAAAGACACAAAAGTAAATGGTAAGAGGTTAGCCCAGCACACAGATTACTCAGTCTTTGACCTTGCTGGGACATGTTGCTATAAGGGAACCCAGAATGCATTTTTTCAGGACACCTGTCCCTAACATTCCTCTGGTTTAGGCAGCAGCGTTATGCAGCTGCTGAGCTGGGCCACCTTCTTGCATGGAATAAACAAAAAGCATCCAAATACCTCCAAAAGGTGAAATCCTGCAAAAAAAACACGTAGGGTGAAATTTCCTGGCCCGGACAGACACCCAGCGCACAGCTCTCCTGCCCTTCCATCCTCACTCCTGTCTGCCCAAGCATATGCTTTGGGCATGATTTTCCATTCCAGACCTCAGTACTGGTCCCGAAGACATTGACAGAAGTTTTATTTCGAGAAATTTTAATCACGGTTGGAGGGAATGGGAAGCAGAGTATCGCTTGTCTGGCAAAGCCGTCTCTGCGTGAGTTAATTGAGGCAAGAAGCACAAATCCCTTTAGGGCCATCGTGCGTAGAGGCGCAATTGACCTTCCCACACCTCTGCGTGCTGCAGACCTTAAAGGGGAAAAAAAACAACTCCGTCTTCCCCGCTGCTTAATTCCCTTTGCCCTCCTCTCCCTGCCCGCCGCTGCGGGGCTGCCCCGCTCCTCCCGGGGCTGAGCCCTGCGGGCACGAGGCACCGGGGGGAGCACCGGGGGGCACCGGGGGGCACCGGGCAGCGCTGCGGGGGCCGGTCCCGGTCCCGGGGCCGGTGCAGCATCCCGGGCGGCGGGGAGCGGCGCCCCAGAGCCGCGGCGCGGCGCTTCCTGCCGCTATAAATAGCGCCCGGCCCAACATGCCCCGGCCGCCGCAGCGGCTGGAGCGCCGCCGGCTGCAGCCCCGCGGAGCGCGGTAAGGAAGGGGCCGGGGGGGCGGGCAGGGACCCCCCCGGAGGCGGCAGGGCCCCCGGCGCCTCGCTGTAAGCACGGGGCGGCGCGGTGCCCCTCGGGGGTGCCCCTCGGGGAGCCTCGCCTCGCGTCGTGCCTGTCCCTTCTCTCTCTCTCTGTTTTCTTCCAGACTTCTCTGTCTCGGGCTTGGACGCGCTCCTGCCTCCTGAAGCCGCTCCTGCTCCTCCTCTGTGCTGGCCGGGCTAGCATCCCTCCTTCCCTGCTTCTCCCTGGGCTTCCCCCTGGCTTTCCTGCTTTCCCCAGGGTAGGGGATGGCGTTGGGGTGAGGCCTGGCCTCCGGACCGTGCCTCTGCCCCGGCCTCCGTGGATGTGGCTGGTGGCACCGCATCCCTCCCGGGTGGGGAGAGCCACGCCGAGCACGTGTGGCACCAGCCCAGCAGGTGCTGCCATCCCCAGCGGGCGCTGGGTGAGCCCTGGGGCTAGGTGTCGTGGTGCAGGCTCCGTGAGCAGGTCTGTGCCCTCCGAGCTGGCTCTCGGGGGCTTTCAGAAGGAGCCGGGTTCGCTGACCTCAAGTAAACAGCTTTCAGGTCTTTGCCTGCCCTCTTTTTGTGCTGCTGTGCTCTAATGGCTGCGCCTCGTCTCAATAAAAACATCTCCTGCGGGGCAGGGCTGTGTCCCCTCTCTGAGTGCGTTCTTCAGCTCCTGCCGCGTGCCCTGCTCAGGCCTCCGAACTAAAACAAAAGTGATACAGAACTTGTCTCTGCTGCTGAGTAGGATGTGCTTATTCAGGAATCCACTGTGAGGTAACTTTAAATTGCTTTTTTATTCCTGTGGCGCTTCCTCAAAAAAGGGCCTTAGCAAGCAGCTCTCCTCAGTCTTCCCAGCCTCCAGACGCTGGGCAGGATCTTCTGCTCCTCGCTCGTGCCCTTTGTCACTGCTTGCTTTGACTTTTCCCCTCCATTTCTCCATGCCTGCCAGTTCCTCCAGCCACAGGGTGCCTAGGAGGCCGCATGGAGAAGTCCTGTCCCGTTAGTTAGTGCCTCCAGGCTGCACCCGCAGGGTGCCCAGCTGGGGAGCCGTGCCTCACAGGAGGGCACGAGGGATGGCGGTGACAGCACAGAGGAGCCTGCTCTGGCAGCACAGCTCTCTGAGGGAGTGGTGTCCCCGGCCCTGCGGCCTAGGTGAAGCAGTAGGTGACTGCGCTGGCCCTGGCGGTGCGTGGCACCAGGAGGACCCCGCTGGTGCGTGGCTTTCCCCTCTGCTGGAGCAGCAGCAGGGAAGGAGCACGTGAGGAGGAAATGCAGCTGCTGCGCAGTGCTTCTGCCCTCCACGCAGCGGGAGCACGTGAGGGGAGGGCAGGCACGGGGCGATCCAGGAAGAGAGCAGGAGAAGGCGACGAAAGGAGAGGACATGCTTCTTATGTGCCTGACGGAGTCTGTTTAGCTGGGGCAAGAGCAAAGAGCCTAAAAATGAGATTGGATCTATTCTGAGTTACTGTTCCTCCAGAAACCACTGCTTTTAATTCCTCTGGCACTGTGTGCGTCCTTCTCTCCCTGCTCTTCTGGGCTCCTCAGTGTCCCCTGACCTCAAGCAGGATGTTGCCCTTAGCACATGCCTGTCAAACGTGTGGTTCTTCATGCTGCACATGAAACAGGCATTCCCTTGGCTGGCAGGAAGAGTAGTAAGGAGCAGTAAGAGGCACACCAGCCCCTGTGGTGGGTCTCTGGGGCAGGGACTGTGGCCTGGAGGTGCAGTTGTGCTGCTCTTGGTGGAGCTGAGGGACTTCAGCTTCCAGCCCCGTTCCTCGTCATGTCTTACCGCTGCTCACCCATTCCTGCCCTGTGCTGCAGCCCAAGCAACCTTCTCTGGTTATCTGTGGAGTGTGCTGCTGACAGGTTCAGCCATCCAGGTTTAAATCCCTCAGAACGGTGGGAGGGGAGGAGGAGCAGCTCATCCAGCCTCTGCTGCCTCCCCTCTGCCCTGAGAGTGCTCAGAGCTTTTCAACTTCTGCTGCTGTCTTGATATTTCTACTGCAATTGCACTTCTAACTTGTTGCAGCATGGCCTTGTGCTCTGTGTGGCAGCAGGTAGCAAGGGGCCATCTTTAGGCCTAGGGTTGGTATGAGGGTGCTGTAGCTGTTCCTATTTTTTATTTTTTTTTTGAGAAACGCAGATTTACCAAGAAGTTGCATCAGGTTATTAATCTTTTTACTTATACAGTAGTCAGAATTGAAAGTGTGCCACTGGAATATTATAAACTATAAAAGGAACAGTTTCCTACCTATAACAGTGCATATGACCTTTACATCAGGTGCCCTCCAGACCTTTCTCAGTGGAGGGGCTGCTGGGGAGCAGGAGCAATACTGATCCCTTTGTGAAGAAAATGCCTTGCAATATTACTCTTCATTACCTACAGTGCATAAAGTTCTAACAGCTATTAATTTTCTGCCTTGCTTACATAAACATCAGGCTTTGCTTGGAGGAAGAAAAGAGGGCATGTTGGTGTTGTCTGATAAATGTGACATGAGGACAGGATCTCACAGGTTTCCTTTCAGGGCCCATATGTTGTATAGGGGAGGGGGGGGTGTAAATACACATTGGCAAAATGTCTTTATGCAAAGACGTTAGAAACATTCTATGCTCTTAACTGCATTGAATCTCCATCTGGATAGTGGACTTATGCTTAGAAACTATGAGAAGTAGTGACGCAATGGCAAGGAGGGGATTTCTTTAAAGTTTATGCTCTCGCCAACATAAACATGCTTTAATTGTGGCTACTTCACAAAAATATGAAGTCTTGTAAAAGTTCAAATCTAATTAAATGCCTTTGTGTTCTTTCTACTGGCTTCTTATTCTTGGCTCTAATGCAGATGCTTTTTCTTTTTTTCATGTGGTGCACTATAATACTCGGTCAGCTGGATCCACTATAATAAAGGGCTGTCAAGTATCTCAGTTCCAAACCCATGGTTCTAGCTGTGTGTGAGTGGTGGAGGGTGGTGAGAAAGTAAGTTTTATTCTGGTAGAAAGATCTGGGTAGTACCAAAGATGAGGATGCTGGATGTGGCCACAAATCGTCAAGGCAGCTGTTTGCTTTGTGTGCCACTGAGTGTGCAATTAACAACTGCTCATTGTTTAGCTACCTGCTTCGAAGATGTACGTGACAATCTGTTTGTTACTGAATAATGACTGTTGAACTGTTAGTTGGCAAATAGCCTAGAAAAGAGATTATTAAAAGCTAAATTTAATAATCATGTTTTAGTAGGTTCAAAATATTTTGGATGCTTGCAGTGATTAGTATGATGGTGTTATAGTGCTCTCATGTAGCATCAGCTCCAGGTATACCTATATCTAGATATCTGAAGGGGAAGGGAGTCAATGAACTGTTAGTACTCCACTGTGACTCTCCAAGCAGTATGTGACCTCTGCTGAGTTGTAAGTGAAGTCTGAATCGTGAAAAGATGACACTTTTTTTTGGTGGAATTAACCCTGAACATCAGGGCTCTGACAGACGCTGTTGCTGCTGTTCACCCCTGCAGGCCTGAAAGAGCAGCTATGCTTGGGTCTCATCCAGCTCGGTTCACAAAGATCAGTGCAGCATCTGTAAGGCTGGGGACACAAGCAGCGAGGGAGCAGTTTCATCTAAATCTGAGAGATCAAAGGCATTCAGAATAGAAAGCTTCCTTATTCCTGGAAGGAGCAAAGCAGGAAGCCCAAGGAGTGGTTTGAAAGTCAGTTTTGTAACTCTTAAACTCTGCTGTAACCTCTTCAGGAGTCTTCTGCATTTGGTTCTCATCACACACAAGTACACCATGGAGTTAAAATGTTTCATCTTGTACCTCCTTTAAAGTCGCAGAAACAAACTTTCGTAATACTTATTGTGGCACCCATCGTCTTCAATTGCTTCGCAGCATGTGTAGGTCCTGCCATTTCCCTGCTGGGGCTGAGTCCATGTGAGGAGTCCTGGCCTCTAGCACGTGTGTTCACGAGCGGGCTCTCCTCCTCTTCGTTACAGCTAAGCTAGCATCTCCCTCCTGCTAAAGAAACTACAGGATATTCTTCACTGGGAAATAATACTGAGGTTTAAATAAATGCTCTTAGCAGCTTCAGCAAACCCAAAATCGTTTGTGCATGTTTCTCTTGTGATAACTTCAGGAAGTGGAGTGATTTCCCTCTTCTTCCTTTTTAATATTTTTGGTGAATGCTGTGCTTGAATGCTTAAATCCTGCTGTGAGGAACAGGCAGAGTGGAGCAGACTTCCCTGAGCCCCGACCCACCAGAAGCAAGCCCTAGGAAGTAACTGCATTCCTCTACTTGTTCTTCTGCTTCCTACAAAAATTGCCAGCAAGGTCTCCCATGGTGGGGGTCGCTAGCCAGTGGCACAGGTTTTTCTGAGGTTGCAGATTGTCCTTCCCTGGAAATGTTTTTTAAACTCACCTGGACAAGGTGCAAGCAGCCTGCTTTCACTCTGCTTAGCCCAGCTATGAACTAGGTGAGGTCCAGCTGATGGCATGCTCTGTTCCTGTACTGCTGCTTAAGCGTGGCTGCTTTGTCTCCGGAACATCTGGGAGTAAGTGGTCTCAAAACATCCAAAAGTGGCCTTGAAGTCTGAATAAAGACTTCAAAAAGTAGAGTAAATAGAGAAGCATAGCGTGGGGAAATAGCTTTGCCTGAAGTCCCATAGCAGCAGGTCAGTAATAGTGCTGGGAAAGGATCGTAAATCTCCTGACTAGTGCTGTAGTAGCTAGAAGATGTCGTCTTTAAACTTAAAAGCATGTCCTTTCCCTACTCGACCACTTTCAGATCAGTCAGCAGCAGGGACTACTTCTACCCTCCAAAACATCATTTTTACTTTTTTCTTTATCAGTCATGTTAGGATTTTTAGTACTAAACAGCTTAATGCATTGACTCTCAGGAAACACTGGGAACATCAGATCTGGAAAAGAATTTGGTGAAATAAAGACGAGCTGCAGAGGAAATTTTTAGAAAATGATGTTATTCCCAGTTTGCTGCATAACAATTAATCTCTTATTTTTTAGAGAGGAAAAGAGCAGAAGAAGTTGTACACTGAATCCAAGCCTGAATCTCTCTTTGTTTAAAAATAATAATAAAAATAAAAGTCACTTAAAGCTTTTTTAAAAATATGGAGGCTGAGAAGACAGATCGGCATTTTAAAGAGTAGCATGAGTTAAGCAGTGAGTTAACTGCATCTGTGTTTCAAATCCAAATGCTACGAACAAGGCACCATTCAGACCTTTGCTTATAAGTTATGCTGAATTTGTTATGCTGTGTTTGTTTGAATTCTGTTGAGAGGAGGAAAAAGAAAATAGCAGATTCAAAAAGCAAAATCATTACTCTTGTTTTCCTAGCTCACTTTTGAAGTTATGAAGCAGGGCTCTCCTTTTCCAGGTCCCTCTATTTGTCTAGCACTTATGCAGGTCATCTGCTAATTATTAGCAGCTGTGAAACTATTGAGTTACATAAGCATAACTAAAAGTCAGTGGAGCCTTGCATCATTCAGTAGATCTGTCCATTGCTTATTCACTGCCACAACAGATTGGTTTTGTAACGTGCTTGACACGGCTGTCTCAGTACTGAGAGGGCATCAGCAGGCACGGGAAGTCGGGAAATCCTTTAAGTCATAGACTTTAGATACGATAATGTGTTGTTTCATTGTCACAACAATCTGTTGTCCAGTTATCGGTGTGTATTGCCTGTCTGGAGCAGAGCTGTGTCAGGCTGATACCCTCCAACAGCTGAGCCCGCCAGCTGCACAGAGCCCAATTGTCCGGGCAGCTTTGCTCCGGAGATAGCTGTGGGTGCCGTGCCGCCTGCATGGGAGCAGGCAAGTCAAAGTGCTGTGAGCTGTATCACAAATTAGCCGTGCTCAGTGATAGGGCTGAATATAACAAACTGTCTTCAGCTTCAGAAAAAGTCCCTTTAAAATGGGAGCGTGGACAGCTGAGAGCCTGAGGTGTCTCAGTCAGGGACCGATGTGCGAAGGAGAGTGTGCTGGCGCAGGAGGCCCGAGGCTGGCAGAGCTGGGCTCTGCCTCTGGGCATGTAATGCTGCCTCGGCACACCGCGGGATTTGGTTAGCAGCACAAGCTTCTTCCTGCTGAACCTGGAGGGAATACAGCAAACTTAATCCCCTGTAGTTCTGGGTATTAAGTCATGGACTATGTAATGAGCTCTCTGATCCAGACTCCAGTTTTGTTTTCAAGTGATTCTTGTCTTGTCCTCTCCTTTGGTGGTTGAAAGATCTCCCTAGGCAAGAGAGGCTGTGAAGTGGTAAGTGCAGTGTTATGAAATGTGCAAAATACATGATCCCTAACATACTTGTTCTCGGGAATTAAGAAGGTAAAATGAGTTCCAGGAAATAGGGTGTCCCTCCAGAGAGCAGCCCCTGCACCCGGTGACCTGGAGCTGTGCCTCAGCCCCTTTCAAAAGCCACTATGTGAACAGTGATGTCTGAGAGCTGCTGCCCTAGATCAGCGACCTCTTCCCACCCCTGCCGTGAGATCAGGGACGGGGCCTCGTCAGCCCACGTCGCCCCCGCAGTCTGTGCGGGATGGTGGCCCCACAGAGCAGCCCCCAAACGGCCCTGCTCCCCGGGGACAGGCAGGTGTCTGCGGCAGCGTGGCAGGCCCTAAGAGGCTGGGGTCAGTTGGGGACCGCCACAGAAAGGTGACTGGCTTGTAGCTAGCATCAGAGGGGTAACCTTGTTATGCTGATGATGTAAGATATTTTTTTTCCTTGAAGGCAGGGGGGAATTGGTTACTCTCTCCCTCCCCTCCTACCTGAGGAAACATTCCTCAGAAAACAGCTAGTAACTAGTTTTGACATCCTTTTGGATCAATTTAGACCTTAGCTTGGCGAACATGGACATCATCATGCAGTACTGAGCTCTCCAGTTCTCCTCTCCTCAGTTTCCACCAACTCACCAGTCCTCCCATGGCAGTCACTTCAGTCACTGCTCTCCTCAGGCCCTGATCTACTCAACACATGAGGAACCTTAATTGTAGCATAGGAGAATGAGGCATAATTCCTACATAGTTTTGCAGGGACTGAGCTTAAACATGCTTGGTGCTAGCTGAACTTCATCTGTCAGATCCTACCAAGCCTGTGCTCATCGTAAACTCTACAGATTGGAGCACATCATTTACAAGTGACTTTGCTGGTGTCTGAGAGCTTCCTGTGGAGAATACAGGAGGCCTAACAATTTCCAAAAGCTCACTGTCTCCCCGACATGAAAAGACAAAGTAGAGAATTTTCATCCTTTCACATTTGAAGCTACTAAAACAGTTTTTAAAGGAAGTATTAAATGTAAACCATAGAGGGCATTCTGTGTGTGTTGTATATATTATAAGTAAACAAACCACTTGTTCATGCACACAGTGGGTTTGTATGACTCCACATAGTGACCTTTTTATGTGTCTATTCAGTCAGATGCTCCTTGTTTTTTTTTTTATATAGTCATTTGTCTTAGATTTAGGACCTCTAAGACAGGGTACATTTGCTTAATGCCCAATAAAAAATAACTTTCTTTTCCAATTGGACAAATTCAAATAATAGCAATACCCTGGGAAGGAAGATATTCAAGTATAAATACTTCACTTTTTTAGAGAGAACAAAATTCATCTGAGGCCACAGAGGCAGCACCTACGGAATATCACAAACTCTGTCTGCAGGTTGTACTTTCAAACCACCCCCAGACTGATACTACTTTGAAATTAGTACAGTTTTCCTAAAATGTACAAGTTTTCCAGTCAACAGTTATTGTGAAATTCTGCAATGGCAACAGACAGTCCCAGAACTTTGTTTAATACTAGGCAGCAGCAAACTACAAGGAAATAATTCTCCTGTGGACTTTCCTACTGTATTTTCAGATTCAACTTCTGCATTTGTTCTAACTAGGTGGTTTAGGGAGGAGCAGAAACCTCATGTTATAGCACAACTCATTTTAAATAGATCATTCTTAATCAAAATGACCCCTGTCCCTTCAATGTGAATGATGTTATTTTGTCTTCCAAGTCTGGCAGTATGCATGATTTCTTTCTTCTGAGCTGAAGCAACTCTGGTGTGGCAGTGGCTGCAAGAAGCTTGGAGGCATTCTGAAGTTCTAAGGGTGCTTTAGAAGTGCTCTGAAAAGATAGATAGATTGAAACAGGTTATGTGTGTTTTTTTTTGGATTAGTTCTAATTTCAAATTCTATAAGATCGTGCTTTTCAAAGTGAATAATCTTATCCTGAGAGGTTGCTGCATGCTTCCACTTACTTGACCTCTGAAGTGGAATCAGAGCATTATTTAATTCCTCATCGCCTGCTTTTCCCCTTCCTAGCAGGTCTTTACAGGATCAGTGTCTTCAAAACTCATCATAACTTTATTTGGACGTCCTTAAAAATGTGTTTGTGTATGCTGACTGGAGTAGAGAGGAAGACATTAACTTCAGCTGCTATAGGGAACTAGAAAATGGAGTGCTCCATAACTGACAAACTGCATGAGGTGACTGGACAAGTTCCTCCTTTATTTGTCTACAGCGTGCCAGTTGTTCAGCAGAACATCCCTGATAATGCAAGTGAATCGCAGGGTAAAACCCAGTTGGATGTCATCATGCACAGTACTTAAGTGAGAACACTGAGGGACTTTGTGCTTCCAAGGGAAAGAACTGTCAGTGTTGTCTTCTGGTTTTTGTTACTTGAGAGTTCCCCAAGAAAGTTTCCTCTTAGGAGCAATAATGGAGTTTGCAGTTGTTTACAATGAGAGTGCTATAACGCTGCTCTTCTTTGCTTAGACTGAAAGCTTTTATTCTTCTCACAAATATGTTTGCTCACTGTCCGCTCACTCATCAGTGAGACTGATTTAGGCATTGGACAGAAGCAAATAAAAACACAATGGAAAACCCCGCAGAAGGAAAAGTAAAAAGAACATAGTGTATTTTCACCTTCTTCCCTTTATCTAGAGATAAGGAAGTATCCCACTACCGCTTCCTAGTGCACAAAGTTATGCCTAGCTAAGAAGTGAGAACAGAGACTAAAAAATAAAACCAGCAAACTCACAAAATGGCATGTAGGTGTGCTCCTTGGTCCCATCCTACCCTTGATGGGACCAAGGTCACAGTGGGGCAGCAGCACTGGGGCAAGACCGGTCAGGGCTCGTGTTTCCTGGGCTCCTCTGGGCTGCCGTCCCCTGGGGGTGTTTGTGTGTAGTTGCTTCCTCTGTCCTTGGCAGAGAAGCTGCTTATTTTTGGAAATCCTCATTCTAAAGGTAGGGTAACTCCTTCCTCCTACCACCCTCGACATCTTTCTCCACGGGGTTTGGGGTGTCACTGTGATGTCACTGTTCTGGGGGAGAAAAAGCAAAAACAATGCATCTGCAGGAATGTTTGATGCAATGTTGGTTCTGTCCAGTAAAATTCTCACAAATCATAGTCTCACTTCTCTGTATTTAATTCTGGCTTGTTCAGATCCTAGCTTCTTCATTTCTCAGCAGAGCACGTGATCCCAGTAGCGCTGTAATTTCCTATAACGCACACCAGTGTAGGATCTCAGACCCTGTCACTAGGGAATCCTGTCTGGTGTAAAATTAGGGATTTTTTTTATTACTTTTTCAGAATATTAATTATGGAAGCAGTTAGTCTCACGGACCATCAAAGGTCTTCAAAACCAGAATTCCCAAGAGCAGCACAGTGCACGAGCTTTCTCATTAGAAGCTGAGAGAACAGCGACTGTCCCACTTAACAGCAAAAGACCCAAAGTTAAATATGTCACGAAGTTTACTTAAATCCTAACCGTTAACACTGTGAAGCTTCAAGCAGGAATAAACAGCCTGTGTAACAGCTGCTGTACCGAGCCCCTGCTGGCAGTGCGTCGCAGCGGGGAGGTGGATGCAGAGGCACCTTCAGACTCCTGCAGCGCAGCGTGCGCTGGTGCTTGTAGCATCACCTCCCCTGCGAGTCCTGCCTGTAACAGGCTAGCTGTGCTGGGATCCAGCCCCCAGGCAAACAGCTCTACTGAAGGGCTCGACCAAAACAACTGAAATGTGGTTAAAAGTTCAGTTATATTCTTCTGTGGAATTTCTACTGCTTTGAGCCAGAGCACTAAACTGCTGTCCCCGCTTTCAGTCTCAGCCTGCAAACGTAGGGGCTTATCCTGTCTGCTGGTTCCCAAGTGTGCAGTGGGGACCATCACGGCCAAGGCTTCAGAAACCCAGCCCCTCTTACCTGGTGAGCTGTTTTATTGTAGCGTAATTTCAACAAGTTGGCAATTTGAGGTTTGCAAAGGTCAAAACGCTGTTGAGCGACGTCCAGGCTGGAAGCTGCCATGGAGCAACCAGACAATGAACGAGGGCTGAAGCTACTCCCTGAGGCCCAGGGATCACTGGACACAGTGGCATGAGCCTGGATGTGGCCCCTATGGCTGCGTGTTGTGTGAATGAGGTGTAGGATCAACACCTGGCCTCCCCCAAGTATGCATGGAGCTTCTGTGTCGGGGGCTGTTCTCTGGATGCCTCTCGATTCCCTGTTAGTTTGACTGCTGCTCTCTGAATTCATAGCAGTAAACTCTCCTAATTCATAGGAATAACACAGATAATTAAATGAAAATATAGCATGCAGTGGAATATAGCATATTCATAAACTGAGCCTCCCTTTCTCCTGTTTATCCTTGGGAGAATATTCCTTATCATAACTATTAATGAAAGAAAAACCCATGATCTGATCTCACCTGATCTGATCTTAACCTTACTCAGGCACAGCTCCACTCAGTGTGGAGGTGCTGGCACTTGAACCTACACAAGGAGTAAGAGTTCTCATCCGTTACACAGCAGAGGAGCTGGTACTATTTTATAATCACCCAGCAAGTATGTACAGTCCCTGATCTGCGTCTATATTTAGCGTCCAGATATTCCTGATGTGGAATATACCACCCATGGGAAAAATGCAAAAAATGGACTAAAGTTCTCATTGATTGGGACTTTCCATTTAAAAAAAAAAAAAAAAAAAAAAAAAAAGGAAAGAAAGACACGAACTTTGGGATATTCCTCCTGTAAAATGGTACACAGCTCTTCTTACTCCGTGGAAATCATACCAATGTGTACTCCTGTATTAGCGTGCTTCTAGTTAGCTCCCTTTCTGTTTTCTAGTGAACCACAAATTTTCAGTGCTTCCAGTATGAATGCTCAGGATGTAAAAGGGAAAATAGATTAGACAAAAGTAGGAGACTTTTCGGAAAATGAAGCTAATTGCTCAAATTTCACAACTGCACACGTTGAACGGATAATGGAGAAAAGAGGGGCTTGGTTTGCAAGTAAAAAGATTAGACAATCCCCCAAAGAAAACAGTTATGTAAATGATAAGAATCTTGAATTCAGAATAATAGCAATATATTACTATTAGTTTAGTTGTCATGCCTTTTAGCAATCTGTAATTTATAGTTTAAGTTCCAGTTCATTCAGCTTCCTTTAGCTACAGACATTATTAGATCAGATGCTTTTCATAAAAGGTTCTCCAGTTTAAAAGAAAATATAGACCTGATACAGAAGTAACAGCTTAAAACTGTGTTTGTATCAGATAGAAAACTGGTCTTGTCAATAAATGCTGTTTCTGTGGCTTTAAAATGTGTGGCTGTTGTGGTAGATCATGATTGCTGGGGTGCAGATTTATTTAGCTTTGTTCTCGTGTGTGTGTGCGCACAAATACTGATGGGAAGTTTGAATATAAAGTATTACTCAATTTAACTGTGGTTTTAAAAACAGTGTTTCCTACTGAAATAACCAAGTATATAAAAGCTCTTCATCATATTGTTTGTACCTGAAGCTTCATAAACTTTGAGACTCGTGTTAATAGCGAAAGACAAATTGCATGATAATAAATATCTTTTAGTATCGCCATCGTTGCAGTGTTCATATATTGAAAAAGATAATTAGAGACTAGGCATGCCATTGGCAAGGTATAACAAATACCCTCTTCTGGAAAAATAGCGAGGCAATTTTTACTGAGCAAAAATTGTTGGAAATATTCTTTGAAAAGACACCAAATGGTTTTTGTTTGGGCGTCTGAGTAATCTCATATCCTTTGAACAAGTTGAAGAGAAACCGTGTCTCAAGCTTACTGTGTAAGAAGGCCGCAAATTACTAGGTATTATGTGAAATTAAGTATTATAAGCAACCACTGGTAATATTTGTTTTAATAGAAGGTTTTTTTGTTGTTGTTCCTGTGAACAAATTAAGGTTATTTGAATTATCTGTAGTGATACAAAGAGAATTCCACCATGGAGGTAACCTTTTTAGAAATGTATCTTACAATTCCTTTATCACAATTAAGGGAGCAGTGCAGGACTCGTATTTTGGAGTCTGATATCTGTACTACTGGGGGGAACAACCAGACAACTTTCTCAGAGCAAGGTTTGTCAATTCAGCAGTTTTCACTCAAGAAATATGTAGGCATTTCTAGGTATATTATGTTTCCTTAGTAATGACTTTTATTTACGTGGCTGTCCTCTGAAAGGGCAGCCTGTGGCTTAAACCAATTGTGATTGCTAAAAATGTAAAGTCTCATAGGCATGTAGCTGTTAGTTTTGTGTAGACTTAATTTTGTTTTCTACTCTTTTCTTAATTATTTTGACCTTTCAGATTCCTCTTCATAATTACTAAAAGATATAAGGAAGTAATTGCTCTTATGTTAGAACTGGTTATGTGGTAATGGCATTTTTAATACCTAAAATGACACCAAAACAATATGATTTTGGCTAAGATCAGAGAAAATCTGTCCTAAGACTGTTCCTTACAGCAGTGAGCAAAGAAGAGAAAGAAAGAGAGGAGAATCCACTTGAAGAGTAAATGCCTAAGGAACAATTGAATCATTTCAGATAGTGTTACTAGTTTGCTTGTTCACTTTTGCATTTATCATCTAGGTATAATGGTCTTAAAAATCCTGTACATGATCTGGTTGGAAGCCTCTACAGATTTCATTGGAAGTTCTTTTCTTTTGTGCATTTAGATGAAAGAAAATTATCAGTGTTAAGGTTTTTGTCCCAGAGTTTGCTTTTCCTGGTTTCGGACAGGACAGGAGCTGTGCAAAAACTCTTCATCTTCCACGCAAAGATGACCGTAGAAGGGGAGGAGGAGGGACGCTTGCCAGAAACATTTTGACAATGAGATTTTGTCTATGCCCTGGCTGAAGGTTAAGACAGATTCTCTTTTTTATCTGATGTGATTCCCCCACCATTGTTACCTCCAAGGAGCGTGTTAATATTTCATAGTTCTGAAAAGACATAGTGGGCAACATTAAATATTTATGTCTCTGCGAAGTCACGCTGATGCCACCGGGATAGTGAGCTCTATATCACACATGCTCTAATTCACCCTAAACACCCACTGTTTACTAATCTCCAGCCCCCGTCTGTGCTGATAATGAGCAAGAGGAAATGGAAACAGCAGGGATTACATGCTACTGAGAAGTCCCAGTTTCCATGCCTGGTTGTAATTCTTTCAACAAACTCTTGCTGACCGTGCTCCTGCTTTGAAGTTTGAACACCTCTGTATTAGTGCTGGGCTCTTGTGATTTGGCAAGCTGATTTGGGAGTTCTGTGGCCGTGTTTTAGCAGCTTCATACAATGATGTACTCTTGTGCTCGCATGTTTTGTGCCTGCTCAAGGTCAGGAGCAGTATGGATTGTTTTGTTGGATTGCTGAGACGTTAATTGCTCGTTTTTGCTGGTGACAGGTATCGGATAGAAAACATTCCTCACGTTATCCACTATTGTGTGGAGATGCCTGTCCACAGCATGTGTTGTGTGTGTGCTATAGGCATAGCCATATCAGTAAGCAAAGTGACTTTCCATAAAATGAATAAATGTTTCTGTAAGGCAAGTGACATGCATGGGATTGAATGAATGATGGCATTTGGCATCACCTGGTCCGGAATCATCAAATGCGTTGAAATAGAGCAGTGCATGTTTCTAATCTAAACCTAAAACCTCAGAGCCCATGATTACTTTCTAACCCCCACAGCCAGCACAAGACAGCAAATTATTTGTGTAAATGGCCCTACAGCCACAGCCATTAACATCCTGGTGGAGCTCATCTGTCAGGTCACCGTGCAACTTATTATTGCTGCTGGGGTGGTCCTTTATTCGTAAATCAAACACCGTTTGATCCAGTTGCAAGTGAGGGGGAATCTTATAAACAGCTTGTGCCATCTACAGTATCAGTGGCACATTTTCATTAGTTACCCAGGTGTTTGAGGGGAAGAGCTTCGGGTGGGCTTTCCACTCTGAAGATAAAGAAGTGGTTTTGTCTGGCATATATACAAGCTGAGATCTAGCATGAGTTACAAGCATTGGCGTATCACCCAAATTGCTACCAAAAACCCCAGAGAGACTACAGTCCTACAGAAGGTGCCAGTCAGCAGATGCCTCATGCGTGACAAGGACGGAGAACTAAATGGCTGATGTGCCATTTTATCGGGTGACAATTCATCAGGTTCCAGGTGTCTCCTTTCATGTAATGGTCTGTGGTCAGAACTGACAGATCCTTCAGTGTCTGTGGTGGCCCAAGGTGCCGAGAAGCTTAGCGGATACAGTGCATGAGGGTTGTGCGAGCACAGCAAATCCCCCAGGTAACACACAGCTGCTGTGGGTGTCCCCGCAGTGCCATCCATGTGGCCCACTGAAGGACATCAGCCCCCACTGAGTTGCTCCCTGGGCAAATTAATTCCTTGTATCTTGGCCACCATGTTGAGGGGTGTCTGGGGGAGTATAAACCTACATTTGCCCCATCAGAGACTCCAAGCACAGCTATGGCATGGTCCAGTATGTGCCACTAGATCCTCACGCAGCAGTTAACACCTTAAAAGCGACTTTGTGATTATAGCCCCTTGAAAAGAAGAGAAATAAACCGGCTCTTGTCAGCGACGACTGTTAGCCTAGGAGCGGCTGGGCGAGCAGCTGAAGACAAGCACAATGAAGCAGTGTGTTGTGCACAAACACCGTGACTTCCTGAACTCTTCAACTTCCCCTCAGCGCCTCTGAAGCCTACGGTTCAGCATATAATGTCTCTGCATGCTCAGCGGCAGAAAGTGCTTAAGCTGCATGCATTTTGCAGTGCTCTCAAGTGTCTTCCAGTGTAAATAACACCCTGGCCTCTCTCCGGCCAGTTGGCACCAAATGGTAGATCGGGGCAGAGCAGGTGCATCTGCGGCCATGTGCTTGCACGTGCGCTCATCCTGCAGCCACGCGAGCTCAGGAGTGCATGCAGGAGTAGGCGTGTGGGTGCCCAAAAGGTCTCACGCAGAAGTATCTGTCTTGTGGACCAGTCCTTTTTTCATTCGTATTTTCTTCCGTATGGGTCTCCTCTGCATGTTTGTGCTTAAGTTCCTTGCGTTTGAGAGGCTTGTACTGGCCTTACCCTGTCAGGCTGAATAGATCCTTGCCTTTTTGGAGCTTGTCCCTCTGTTGGGCAGTCTTATACGGTGTCTGCAAGCTTGCAGGGAAGGTCAGTGTTCATTGTGTAGGCGTAGCACAAGCACAAAGCTTTTGGCAGCCGGTGACCCCGGCAGCAGGCAGGTGCTGCCTGGGGACTCCCGCTGTTTGTTGCTGCCTTTTTGCCACAGCGCACTTCTGTGCACAGCGCACGTCTCTGTGGGGAGATGGGGTCCTGCACATAGTTCCCACTCATTTTGCCTCAGGGTCAGTCAGATCAGCCCACCGATAAAAGTCACTGGAGCTCATTCGGCCGGTCGGTTGAAACAGACTGGCAAGCAGTCGCAGGAAGCCCAGAGGCAGTGGACCAGAAGGTGACCGACCCCTGGCTGAAGTCACTGAGAGGCTGCTCACAGCACTCACGTATTTGGCACAGTTTGATTTAAAAGATGGACATTTTTAGTGGAAAGCTCCTACTTTACGTGGAAATTACGTACAATGCACCAAACAGCTTGCGCGGAAGCATCGTGCATTGGTTTGCTCTCGCTTCGCGATGTAAGCTGTGGTTTTGTGTACAGCCTGGCTGATGGCAAAGCCGGCTTTGTGCTAGTACTTGTCCCCTGCTGGCTGAGAGTGGGGCTACCAGGGATTACAAAAGGGGGAGAAAGGAGCCTGCCTGATTTCTGATGGCTAGATCCGTTCCTCACCCCGGTTTGTGGCACAGCCCATGCACCAGGCGTGCCAGCGCACCTGAGGCGGCCGAGGCCTGCGGGAGGAGCGGTGCCGGCAGGGCGGCCGTGGAGGGGGGAGCGCTGCTGCTGAAGGCCTGGCATCCCGAACCGCAGCAGCACCACGGCCTGTGTGCGCTCCTCCTGCCTTCAGGTCCTTCACACCCTGCAGAGGTGCAGCTAAATCCATCCCATGCCTAAGCACATACGCTGGCAATCAGCCTCCACACAAACCCCGCCCCAGTGTAACCACCCTGCCTGTGTTCAGCCCTTGCCAGGCCGATCGGTGCCCCAGGCGTTGGTTTTTGTTGCTTCAGCTCTTCCTGAAGGGGAGATTTTTAAGTGCCCCCTCCTCCCTTTGGGCTGGCTGAGGTGTTTAGTGTGCTCCTCAAGAAACATCTTCCGGCAGAGCTGTGTCTCGCTGCTGCCTCCCGTCTGCCTCTCCTCTGAGGTTAGCTCGTGATAGTCTTCAAGCTTCCTCTCCAGGCTGTCGCTGTATTTCTGGTGTTGTAATTTATGATTAGCTTGCTTTTCCAGGCTTCACTTGTCTCTAAATTAAAAGAAAAAAAAATCTGCTAAAATACCACCTACTGACTAATGCTGTAAGCGTACTCATCTAATCCATGACTTTCCTGTCCTTCCTTTCATGACCTATGCCCATCATTAGATGACACTACATGGATGCATGCTGCTGAGAAGAGAATCTTTACTCTTCCAAAGTCCTATTTTTCACAGGACTCAAACTCCCGTGAAAAGTGTTTGCCACATTCAAATGAAAAATATTTCAAAAATTGTCAATGACTGCATCTATTCAAACTAGATACATTGACACATTATCACTCAACGTCTGATAAGCAAATATCCTTGAACTGAAATTTCCCACGCCTGCAGTGTAATTGCATTCTCCACTATTGCATTTATTTCCTCCTTTTTTTTTTTTATAATAAAAAAAAAAAAAAAAAAAGAGGGGGAGGGGGGCAGTTGAGCATGCCGTAATAGAATCATGTTTAGGGTTTGGTATTAATACATAGAAATAGTACCAAAAGGGCCACTGAATCATGTGATGACTCAGAAAGAAACAGAGGAGAACTCTTTTTGGCTATGCAGAAATGTCAATGGTTCAGCATGAGAGCAGAAGTCTCTTAAGTGTGCTGGAGGGGACCGAGTTTCTTCATCTGGTTTTAAAAAGTAAATGAAGCAAGTCTAGCAAGGTGCAGTAAGGAAGTGTGGTGTCACATGCAGCTCTACAGGAAACAAGAGCGAAGCTACTGGGGAAGTTCAGAGCTGGGTGACTTACAACATATTCAACTACCACAGGTCAGTCTTTTATAAATGTCTTTTTAACCATCCTACAGGGGTTTTGCATGTGTATTTTCACAGAGTTTTGGTGGAGCGGGGACTGAAGCCATCAGGATGGCTCGTGTCGTGTTAGCAGTGAGTTAGCGAGGTGGGCTTCCGCTGCAGGACCTTACAAAGGTAAAAGTAGGAAGATTTTCTCTGAGTTAGCCCGGTCTGTGAGAAGCTTGGAGCCTGCCCTGCTATACAACTGCACCGTGGAGCTGAATCCGGTCAGAAATACAAACTAAATTTTCTCTGACTGGGTGAAGTTTCTCATATAATCAGGAAAAGGTCTGGATGTTTCATAAAAGGGTTCAGTGTTAATAAATACCAGAAAGTGCTTTCTCAAACACAGGTTGAAGCTATTGATTACAGTGAGAAATTTGTTTTGTTTGTTTTGGCTGGTGCTGACTCTGTAGCTGTTCTGTTTGATTTTACTGGCGCAGTCTCTTTGTAAGGTTTTTTCTCATTCCCTACAAGGTCTGTTGAGGAACTCCATCTCGACTTTCTGTGCTGGAGGCTTTTTGGCTTGGAAACTCTCTGTATTGGGAAAGAAACAGCACCAGTTTGGTGCTGGAGCACTTGGAGCTCTCAAAGCGAGTGTGTTTGGTGGGGTGTACGTTTTGTATTCCTGCACAAAAGTACGGCTGTTATTTTTAAATATTGCGAGAAAATTGTGATACATTTTTTAATGCAAAGTTGGAGGGAAAGTTAAAAAGAAGAAACTTCAAGAGCACAAAATGCAGGATATTTTAGTCGCATGTTACAGACTCTGAAATACAGCTTGTGGTGGAAGGCTAACTAAGCAGCTCTCCGTCTCTGTCTTTCTAATGGGAAGGATCCGGGGAATATCAATGAAAGCAGAAAATCTTTCCTCTTGTGCGTATGAACTTCAGCAAAACCATGGTCCCTCATCCTTCGAGGCAGCGCCTGGCATTCCCCAGCAGCATAGTGGTAACTGCAGTAGGGGGCGAGCCCTACAGGGAGGCTGGTGTTTGGGGACGGGGATGGGTCCTGTCGCGGGGACCCTGCACCCAGCCCAGCGCTGTAAGTGTAGCCCAGGCTGAGGGCAGGGATGCTTTTATGTGGAAATAGCAGGGCACGGTTTCTGGGCAGCCTTGCAGAGCTGGCTGTCAAGTTTTGAGCTCTGGAGTTTTAAAAGCAAGGCTCTAGCCTTAGCTGGGCTCCTCTGCTTTTGCAAATCTAGCAGATTTTGCAGAGTGCCACAGTTCTGTCTCTAATCAGACTTTCTGCTTTGCTAGAGTTTCTAACCTCCAACTCGGAAACTCAACTCTGCTGTATAACTAAGAATGTGATTTAAAACCAGTTCAGTAAAATCCAACTGCAGACATTTTAATTTCAGCCTAATCCTGCTTTATTGTGGCTCATCTCATACAGATCAGGAGTTGTTTTAAGCTAAATAAAATTACTTGTAAATAACATATTTGACCTACCGCACAGTGGTTAGTGCTAGGTATTTGAAAGTGAATTCAAAAATAAACTGATACACTTTTCTAAATAAATAAAGCCCACTGCTGTGCCTTGCGTACCAGGAGCAAGCCCAGCCAGCCAGGACTGACAGAGGAGGGGGAGAGCACGGGAGAGAGGGGTTCAGAGCGGGCGGGCCCCTTGCACCAGCTTCTGTTAGGAAAGCCAGGGCAAGAATGTTTCTTTCTCAAACAAATTAAAAAGGAAATCTGCAAAAGGAGGAAAGGGAATAAAGAGTACAGACTAAACAAAAGGAAATAAATACGGCTTGGAATGAGAGAGAAGGAAACCAAAAGAAGAAAATAGTAAAAAATGGAACCAGATGGGGACAAATTCTGTGCTCAGGAAAAAAACTGCTCTTTTACTGAAGTTGGGAAGGAAGGGGAAGGGGTGTATGTGTGTGGACATGTTCATAACACCTACGGAAGAAACGTTCCTTTTTCATTTTTTCTTCTTCCTTTTCCTTTTTTCTTTTTTTTTTTTTTGGGGGGGGGGGGGGAGGGGGGTGTGTTTGCTTGCTTTTTGTTTTTTAATTATTTCTTTTCCATAGTGTAAAACTTTGTAAGTCTGAGTGAGATAGCTTCAAAGTTAGTTGAAATCCACTTTAAATTTGCCTTAATTCTGCAAATAAACAGAAAAACAGTGTGCACGCAGCGCCACTTAAACCTCCAGCCAGTGATGCTCCCCAAAAGCTGCTGCGCCGCGTTGCTCTTTGGGCTTCGTGTCCCCAGCGCACGTGGATCCACGACACTGTGTTGCCCTGCTCTGCAGGGGAAAATGTGAGTTAAAATCTGTAATGCCAGCTAATGCAAACCTGAACTGTACAGGCAGCTTCAGAGAGTTTATTGCACGATCCCCTTGTGCGTTTCATTTCACCGCACAGTGCAGGCACGGGTTTTGTACCAGTGCATGGAGACTTTGATCTTTGAGACTTTGAATATAAGTAAACCCATAAAATGCTGAATGGGCACCGTTCTCGCATTTTCCTTTAAATCGATGGGATTGTTAAAGGCATGTTGTTGTTTTTTATTGTCAAGTACCTCAAATGGACGAGGGTGTCTTTTGCTGAGACATCATTTGCAGCACCTCTCTCTCATGTCGTGCTGGTCATTCCCTCCCCCTTCTTCCCCCTCACTCAAAGGCACCTTCTGCAAATCATGTCTGTAATTAGCTGTTAAAAGCATCTAGAGGTTGAAGGAGGTTGATTTTACTTTTGTTTAGTTGATTTCTTTCAGCTTTTGTATGCATTTTTCTCTGGCCTAAACTATTGAAATCTCTTTACTACAAGGTTGGTCAGGAAACCATGGCTCTTTTAAGAGGAACAGTAGGCAACTCCATTCAGTCTTCCTGCTGTATCCATCCACATATGTTTCTAGGCTTTTCTGCTTTCATTCCACCATTTATGCTGGCATTTACAATGCTCTGCTGAAGTCAGGGCTATTATCTCAAATTTGTTGGAAAACAAATGGGGCCTTTTGGCCTCCGCAAATGATACTGGGAGAACAAACGGTGCATTTGCCTTCTATTTTCTTCTTTGGATGGAGGCAGCTTCCTCTTTACGCACAGCCAGTTTCTCACGCAGAAGTTCTACTTATGCAAGAAAGTGCCCAGCAGAAATGTAGTTCCCACCTTTCAGTTTTGCAACTAATAGTGGTGTCTTTTTCTTCCTTGCAGGAATGTACGTCCTGGGAAATGTTATTGTGTCTAATTAACTTCAGCAAGTGCGTTCTGGAGTGAATTTGCCAGGCCTCGTGTTCTGCCCGAGCATCTCTCCAGCTGCTGAGCAGGTACAGAGCCCTCGGGGTCTGCACGGGGGGGACAATGGGAGCGGGGAGGCGTTACCGCGTGCACGGCGGCGTGGGAAACCGGTCTGCAGCACGTGTCATCTCCTGGCTATAAAAAGGTCTACAACATTTGGGAGGCACAGGGCCAGCTCATAAATACTATTAAAGGTGTCTTTATTTGCAATGTGATGATTGTGAAAAACCTTTTTTTTTCCCCAAAAATAATTATTTTCCATGTAGGATTAATAGCAATGCTGGTTTACTGTTGTGATCCCATATGGCGCGCCTTTCCTTTCCTATGGCAGATGGAACTGCCTTAGGTTGCGCTTGCTTTGGAAACCACAGCCTGGAGAAGTCTGGGTGCCAGGCCTAGGGGATGAGCGGGGGAAGAGTTAGCCTCGCGACTTGACAAACTTAGTTTGTGGCTCCACACACAATTTGAACCAAGCTTGCGGGATGAGGATTGGTGCAAAGCCTCCTAATATTAGTTACTCCATGTTTGAGGACTGAAAAAGATGGTACAACATGGGTGGCTCAGTAGCCACAACATGCTTCCTTGGACACAGGGGTTAGAAAGGATTACCTGTTTGAAGAAGGGAGACCTGCGTATATGGAGAATACAAATATTTTTAAATTAACACTTGTATTTGATTTAAAATTAGTACAGTGGATACTGCGAAGAAACATATAAAGAGATAAAGATGTTTCCATTCTGCATTTCCAGTGTGACAGTATGGGATCGTGGAACATCCTAGGAACAGCAACAGTGATCAGAGGCTGAACAAATACAGCCCAGGGGGAAAGATGGAAGGAAATATGATTGCTTGTCCTAAGGAAGAGGAGGTCAGAAGGACGTGTAAACAGCTTTCGGGTAGCTGTGAAGAAGGGAGTAAATGGTTCTGCACAGCAATTGTAAATAGAATGAGAAATAGCAAATGAAGTTACAGCAAAGGAGGTTTCGATTGGGTACTTGGAAAAACTTCACTGGCTGTAAGGCTAAAGAAGTACTAGAAAAGATTACTGAGGGATATGCAGAATTCCTTTCACTGGATATTTTTAAGACAAGACATAAATACCTGACAGGAATAGTATAAAGATCATTGATAGTACCTCAGAGGAAGGAGAAAGATAGATAACCCTCCTCCAGCCTGTCATTCTGTATTTCAGTCTCCTTGTTGGCAGTAACTTTAAATTTCTCTGTTGATGAATTGTTCTGGTTAGTTATTTTAAAGGCAACCAACAGTTTCATATGAATGTTACAGAGAGGGCAGGTACGCGTTGCTCCTGAGTTTCTTGAAATGTTGCTCTTCTCATTTGAGCATCACCAGATAAAGTTCATTATGCTGTGTACTGTGACGGCGTTATCGCTAGCAGCTGGTGAGGTAAACACCCGGTCTGGTCATGGTGTGAAAGGGAGACCTGAAAAGCTAGGCTGTGCTGCTCTCTTGGGCCAATAGTTGTGGAAATATAGCAAACAGCTCATTTTTAACATGGATGTCAGAACCCTGGTACTAATGGCAAACTTGAGGTTCACACCGGCTGTGCAAATCCAATTTGATCTGCGTTGAACAGAATTTCCTAATAGCAAGTTTTGATGGGTCAAGGCTCACCTGAAACAGCACTTGGCTGCAGGTTTGGCTTGTGCAACAGGCACGTTGACAGATACAGAAGAAAATAGTGATCCCTGCAATGTCGCTTGTTTGAGGATTATTGGTCATTAGAACCAAAGCTGAAAAGAGAGCGTGGACTTCATGAGAGTAATAATGTCTTATGACCTGATAAAACCAACACAAAGCTTCCTTCCAGCTGTGGATTTGATCCAGATACAATTTTTTTCTGAGTTTCTTATGTCTCAGCTCTTTTTATCTGGAAGGCTTATGGCCTCAAACTTGCAGTGGTTCTTAACTCTACATTTAATTACTAATTCTGGTTTTGGAAACAGAGATGGTAAGAGTCATGTTTCAGTCTGTCATATGCTAAATGTAGTCTCCAAACTTACTTAAAATAAACCCAATTTGGTTCTGCCCTGTGTAAGCTAGCCAGACCGTTCAGTCAGGTTGAACAAGGTTTCAACCACGTTTTAAAGGATTCAGCAGATGTGATGCTAACTTTAGCTAGGGTTTAACAACCGGGACAGCCACTCTTATTACAAAGAAATTAAAAGGGAAATTGGCTGCCAGCCTCGAATACCTGTTGTGTCAGGGCAGCTGCGCTGAGCAGACCAGCCTGAAGTTTTCTCCTCTGGGCCTGGTAGATTGGCATTAGTGAGGATGAATTTGAACAGTCATGTGGAGTAAGAGGACTTGTTAATGAAGTATGCTCTGAAGAGGAAACACAAGTGATAAATGATGGTATGTGGCTGCTCTTGGGTTTGTGGGTATGTTTTTTTCATGGGGGCGGTATGCCATACATACTGGTTGAGATCAAACAGCACCAAACTACTACTACTTAGGCAAAAAGTTGTATTCTCAATACCAGCAGGTGCTTGGCTAGATCTGCTCTTGCAAGGAAACAAATTGCCTCCAAAATCCCAGGGCTCCTGGTGTGTTCCTGCCCAGGCTGTGGAGCAGGCAGGCTCCGAGCTGCCTGCTAGGAAGGAGGTGAGGTGCTGGCCTTGTACCTGGGGGTACCTGGTCCTGGGGAGGGCAGGCAAAATCTCACCTTGGCCCTGTGGCAGAGCCACCTGCCCAGCAAGTCCACCAGAGCAGGGAGGGACCTGCACGGGCAGCCAGATGCGACCTGACTTGTGAAGGGAGCGCAGCGTCCTGAGCCCCGGCACGAGGCTTCGCCCTGACCGCACTCGCTGCGTCCGAGCGCCTGGCTGTCGGAGGTGATGGAAAACGGCTGGAGTATAAATATTTAAAATACAACGCAGACAGTGGGTTGAGATGGCGTTCTTTTAACTGTCAGTGACTTGGGCAGAGGCTCTCCTTAACACATGTGGGCTCTGGCAGCTTCACAAACGGAGCATGGTGCTGAGCGGTGGTCCACGGGGATGCGGCAGCAGGTTATGCGGCTGCGCTGCCCTCCTTCCCAGGAGGGTGCTGTAGAGCACGCCTCCTCTTTGTCCGGGGGGAGATTGGCTAGGGCTTGTTGTTAATCCATGAAAGACGTTGTCCTGCCTTTATTTTTTGGCAGAATCCATTAATAATCATTCTTTCCAGCTTCCCTTCTTCACTCACTAGCTCAGTGTTTGCCATCTGCAGCTGTAAAAAGTTGTTTCCAAAGTGAAATAAATTGGAGCAAAGACTTCTGTAATCGGAGATGTGGAGAGCAGAAGGGTGTGTTTTACTTCGTTGTCCTTGGTTGCTTTTGGTTTGACTTGTGCCTTGCTTTAAACTAGTCCCCTTTACAGGACCTTGAGGCCCCCTGCTCGTGTCCTCCCAGCGCTAGCTCCAGTGGCACCACCACAGCCCATGTCCCTGCTGGTACCAGGCAGTGATGGATTCGGGCAGTCAGAGGAGAGCTCTGCGCTGGGTCAGCCGCACCAGAACACTGCAGCAGTGGAGCAATGAAAGTGTGAGCCTCTATAAATAGGAGTTAGATGCTTAAGTTGAAAAATTTCTCGTTGAATATCAAAGTTAGTGACTGCCATTATTGTTTTTCAAGACATTTTTTATTGAATTGCTTTTTAAATTAAAACAATCAGTTCATCAAAACCACTTTTATTCCCGAGATCAAAGGTGAATTCAGCACACATCTTAAATTTCAAAATTAGTAAGCTTTAAAATTATCTTAATAAATAAATAAATAAAATACCTACAGCATATGTAGTCTCTGCTGAAATTTTCACTCCTAAGAACAAAAAAGTAAAATTTCAATTCAGTTAAACTGAAATTATTTTTAATCAATATTTAAAAAAAATAAAAATAAAAATCCTGATTGGGATAGAAATCTCTGCACGTCTCAAAGTTTGAAAGGATATAAAATTAGCTTCCTACTTGTCTTTTTTTTTTATTTATTTTGAAAATGCACTATTGAATACTGTAGTATACCAGCACACACAAATAGAGGTTTTAATGCCTCTCCAAGCAAAATAGGAAATCTAAATTCAGAGGCGGAGTTAGTCTGTAACATAACATTAGAAATGCTCTGAGTGAAAAGAACCACGGAATGATACAAAACAGAACATGTACCTTGTCATCTATCAGATAATTGCTAAAATAAGTAGAGAAGCATACGTCATAAATGAAATCTTCAGAAACTATCTTTAATTATGGGGCTTTTAACTGGACAAGGAAAACGTTAGGTTAAGTATAGACAGCCTAACGGTGTGCCCGTGCTGTGGGTGTTTACACTGGCATGATGCACTGCAGATGTGTCCTGTGAGTACCCAGGTGCATATGTGCAAATTTCATAATCCCAGTGTCAAGGCTGAGTGTTCAGTTAGAGAGCCAGGTGTAAACACCAAACCCGCTGTTTCAGTGTTATCGCACCTCACGGGGCTTTACTGCATACAGTCAAGTCCTGCTACAAGAGTAGGCCGAGCTCCAACATATGTGTAAAAATGGCTTTTCAAAGTTATTTAGAGTTAATTTTGTTAAAGCTGTACTCCAGTAAGTGAACTAAAATGTAGTTGTGGTCGGTCAATAGTCTGATCTCCACGTAACTTAGGGTGGTATAAGTATGAAGAATTACTAGTATTGCCTGGATTTTACTCGTTGCATTTGGCAGCTTATTTATACAGTAATTGAAACATCTCTTAGCTGTACCTTCCTTTTCCAAGTAACTCTTGACATTTTTTCTTGCCAGAAGGCAGCATTGGAAATACTTAACAGAAATATTCATCCTTGTATTACTCAGGATGTTTTCCAGATCGGACCAAATGGAAACTGTCGGTGAGAGGAGCAGTACATGAGCACTGCGGGTGACTTGCACACACGCAGACTCAGATGCTGAAGGCTAAGGTCTCTCCTATTACGCATGGAGAGGTATTCAGCACACTGTGGGTTAGATTTTTACTGTTTCACACAGAGCGAAACTAAAGGAAAACAGAGGAGGCAGAATTTCAGGTCTGCCCTTCTACCAGTCCTTCCCTGAATGGGAATCTGAAATAGCAGCCCAGGGCTTCAGGATCCTGGCCAGGCGATCTCCATAAACACCAATCCTCTCGTTCCACCTCCCTCATGTGGTTTCAATTCACGAGGATGATCTGGAGCTCATCTCCCAGCTGGCTGGGCAGTGAGGGTGTCTCCAGGCCTTTGCTCCTCCACCCAGCGCTCAGGTTGGCCCCTGGATTGAGGGTGACCTTCTGCAGGGCAGTCACCAAACCACTAATTCTCTCTGGAGCTGCTCTTCCCAAGAAGCTGGTATGGAGCAGGAGATCCTGATCTGATGGTGCAGGAGTGTAACATTTTGGACTCGTTTTTAAATGGATTAGAATGAGGCATCATTTGCCAGTACTGACAGATATTAGGTGAGCCTGTAAATTCACACCTGGAACAGTGTGTTTTCAGTAGCACCTCTGCTTTTCTCTGGTGTTTTTAAATGCACCCATTTCAACCCAGAATTATTATTATTTCCCTCCTGATTTTAAAGTCCCATCCACAGATTTGTTTTTATATTGCTGAAAACCTTTTAAAGTAATTATTGAAACTGTAGCAGCCCATCTGAAAGCTTTCTGAGACTTAATACAAAGTACACAGCAGGCCAAACCTCAGAGGGCAGAGGCCCTCTTCCAAACCAGCAAGAGCGGATGCTGAGAGCTGCTTTGATGGCTTGTGCAAATGGACACTTGGTCACCCAGCTCCCTGCATGTGCAGGTACCCGGTGTACACTGCCCAGCTTCAGAATGCTTCAGGGTTTTGGGGCTTACTAGTACCAATTGTAGTAAATACTTAAAGCCCTTACGTATTCAAAGTAATGGTATATTTTTTTAGTATCTATTCATTTATACCTTAATAACAAAAAAAAAAAATCCACTTTGCTTTGTTTGCAAACTTTCATTAATCCCCTTGGGAATTAGAAAATAGTAATTGTTTTGCAGCAGCCCAGCGGAGTCTACCAAGAGCTTGACTTTTGGCAGTTGTATTATTGAAACAAGCATTCAAATGGCAGATCAAATGCTTTTTGCATCAGAGGTCAGGAAAGCTGTGCAAAGATGGGATATAAGTCATACACGGAATGAGTCCACATTTAGTATTTAGTCAGTCTGTAAGGTCTGCTGTGACTTTCTTTTCAGTTTGTGGCCCATGAGCGGGGCCCAAAGGGAAAGTTACAGGGGGTTTTTGGTAGGTCTCGGTCCGGTGAGGCAGATGGCAGAACATCTCGAAGCTTGCTCTCCCCAGGCTGATGAAGCAGGATGCCAGCAGTGCCGAACTCAAGCGGTGGCATTTCTGTGCAGGCTGTGGCTGTGGTCCTTGCCCCACCAGCCTTATGTGTCCACAAGACGGTGTTGTGGGAGCCAACATGAACCTGGACTGCTGACTGCCACATTCCTCAAATGAATTACTTACGTGCAAATGTGATTCACGGCCTCACAAATAGTCTCTTTCATGACTAACCCCAAGCTACAGTGCGTGGCTGTGCACAGCAGAGAAAGTCAAGAGACTTCCTGGGGTGTGCTCTTCTTAATCCTTAGGTCTGTTCATCCCAGTCAGCTCAAACGCTTTCAGCAGTCATAAGGTGCCGTGGGTCTCATCCAGCCCCCTCTGAAAGTTGGCTTGAGCCGTTCCGCTTACTGTAACGGGAGTAAAATCAGACTCTCCAACTCCACCCATCTTAAATGAGGTTTGGAGTCGCAGCACTTCGCAGCTTCAAATTCATCCAAAATTAACTCTCTGGATGGAATTTTTTTTTTTTTCTTTTTAATTAAAATCTCTACCAGACCTGGTCACCTGTTTCTCACAAAACTGATTTATGGGGCTCGCTGCCCTGAACAGAGGCTTTTATTGATGGTAATCTGGCGCTGAGGCGGCGTTCGTTTTTCGGCACTGTCTGTGGCTGAGGGGCTGCCTTACGTTACGCAGATCTGGGGCTGTGCTTTGTTCTGTTTTTCCCACACTCCGGACAGATCAGTCTTTGATTGCTCCTCTAATGACAGGTATTTGAGTTACCTTCTAATTCATGTCAACACCTGGGCTGTAAAAACTCGAATGCACTCTTGCTTGTGTGGTTGTCCTTCCCTGCTGACTGCCCCGGCCGCTTAGCTTTTTGTTTGGGCTTTTGATGTGAAATCTGAACTAATCGCCGAGCACTGTACTTTTTCAACATCCTTATAGGAGCACTGCAATATTTACAAGAGAGAGGGATTGGAAAACAGAGTTTTAAATTGATTCCATATGCCTGGCCCTGATGTGCCTCGGATATTTCCCCTTTAGAGGTAGTCACCATTTTAATATCGTTTTATTGATGCTGGCTGTAGCAGACCAGTCACAGTTCACTGCAGGTTTAGTAAGACTTAGCTGGTTGCGATGAAGAAAACCCTTTAAAAAGCCTATTGGAAAACTAAAGCCAACTGAATTCTAGACTTAGGCCCATGGAGAAGTAAAATCTGACAGCGTGAGATCCTTGTTCCTTTTCCATGTGCCTTTGCTGTAGGAAAATCCTTCCTTTCCCCTGCGGCTGCCTGTCCTCCTGCTGCTCAGAGCGAGGGCAGCCTCGGGAGCGGAGCTACGCAGGTCGCAGCGCTGCCACTGCTGTGCCCTGAGCATGGGACAGGGTGTGCTGGGGTGTCCCGGAGCTGCCACTATATAGCCTGCACCTCCAGCCAGCACCTTTCAGCCCAGCCTCAGGGAGAGAAGCCCCTCTGCCTGTAGCCACCGCTGCTGAGGGGACCCGTGGCACACTGGTGGGCAATCACGGCCAGCAGAAGTCCCCCAGGAACATCCCAGGGCTCGCTCACCAGACTCAGTTCCTGTGACTTCTTTCCATGCTGGCTCAAAGTTGCAACAGCTCAGCTGTCCAAGAAAACATTCAGACTAATTCCTAATTCCTGACACTTTTTGGCCTGTTTTACCATGAAACAGTGGAGAAGGGAAAACAAGTCCTCCAGGCTTCTGTCAATTTGATCCAAATGGAAGAATTTCCTTCATGCTCCACAGAGTAAACAAGTGGTCAGACCTGCAGCATCTTAAAAAATAGAGAGAGAGAGAGCTCGATATGCTGTAAAAGCTCAGATGGAAAGGCAGGGAAGCCAGCGTGAGAGAAAGTTATTTTCCCATGTCAGAAAGCTGAGCAGCACTGCCTGGTGAGGACATGCCCGCAAATCTGGTGCTGGCAGAAGAAGTCCTGTTCCTCAGGTGGATCACTTAGTGCCGTGCTTTCTTCTGATTCAGGGCTGAGTGAAGCTGGAGGCAATTCTGAGAAAACCTTAATTTCTGAACCAGGCTGTCCGCCCTACCAACAGCTCTTCAAGCTTGAGGCTGCTAAAGTTTTTGAGAGAAAGCTGCGGAGCACGGTGCGCGCTGCTGAACAGCCCCGTGGCACTGAGCGGTCCCCTCCGTAGGAATGAGGCATTGGAAAAAGCAGTCCCATCGGAGAGAAGCTCTTGGACTTCCTTATAGGAACAGTGTTTTGTGAACACAAAATCCCCACGAGGAAGGACAGGTGAGGGAATATGATGGAGAGAGATGTCAGATCCTTGTTCCCCTGGGCATGTTGTGCCGACCTGGAGGAGCTGTCCCTATAGCCCCTCTGCAGCACCAAAACAAGGGGCCCTTTGTTCAAGACTGTGCTGAGGCTTGCCTTGAGCCTGGGTGAATCCTGCATTTGCTGTGTTGGGCAGCGTCCCGAGGATAATACAGTCTGCTGCATTGTTTGAAACATTTGGGGTGACCAAAAGCTGCTTTGGATGGTAGGTGGTTGAACACTGCAGACAACTGTGGTCCGGACAGCTGAAGCAGGAGCTCAGGCACCAGCGGCTCAGTCCTTAGGCATCACTTTTGCCTGGAAGAGAAGCTTTTTGCTGCTGGATGTTTCTTTTAGGGGGGTCTGAGGGGAAAGGCTTCCCTTTTCTTGGCAGGGAGTGAGCAGCGGGAGGCTGCAGGTGGTATCCTGCTGGGACACATCCCATAGCTGGGGATGTGCACGCTGCGTTTGGCTGGACCTCCTGCTGGGGATGGCACATGGGCACACGTGCTTGCTGTAGGTTAGCCATGAGGGTCCCTCCAAGCACAGGCGGCTTTGCTGAGGTCCTGCTTCACAGGCAGGATCCCCTCATTGGGGTGGAAACCGACCCTCAGAGTCCCAGCGGGCGGAAGTATTTCTGTAAGCACTGGCTGAAAGAAGTGAGAGCCGCGTGGATAGGGTGGAAGCAATTTCTATTTTCAGAGATGTACTTTCTACTGTAGTATATTCACTCTGAAACTTTCAGCTTTTCTCAAACCAACATCCAAACGCTTAAAATGACCGAAAGCTCTGCTTTTTCTTCCAAGCACCGGCTACAGCGGTGGCTGGGGCCATCCTCCACAGTTAGCCACTGCCAGTGATCTTCCACGTATCTTGAAAAATGTGTCACTGAGAAGGAAAAAACTTCTTAAAATACTTGGATTAAAACAGCATTCTGACACCACAGTGGCCTAGTTCTTAGCTGTAATTTTCCATGGATGCAGCTCTGCTGGATTTCTGCAGTATACCTCCGGTTGCCTTTGACAGAGGAGGCTTGCTGGACACAGCTTGCCGCGAGCGCACGGGGCTGCTCCTGCCCTTGGCATCCTGCGGTTGCGTGCTGGCATTTCACTTGCCACTGACGCCAGTAATGTGCGTTGTTGCTGTTTTCCTGTGACGGTAAGAAATAGATCAAAAGCACCGAGGGGATTTTAAGACCCGGGGGAATTGCCCAGTGTGAGCTGCAGCCCCGTGCCCGCCTGCCAGGCACCTCCAGGCTCTCATGCCCAAGTCGGTCCTTGCAGGCTGGTGCTCTCTGCCCCAGCTTTTGTTGCACAGGGGGTGGCACTTCTCAGTCTGGGTGGAAAGTTGTGCTCATGCTGCTTATTTCAGGTACTGCTGAGAGTTTCTCTGAAATGTGAAAAAGTCCCGGATAAAATGGGCTTCCTCTCTCTGGCAGCGGCATCTCCCCAGAATTTCCCTGGGCCTTGTGCATCCATGGTAACTTCTCCTCTGTCTCCCTTTTGGGCCTCCAGTTCTCTGCGAGTGACTTTAAGGGTGAAACAGCGGTGCCTCCTCTTGCTACCACAGCTTTCTCTGGGCAGAGTGAGAAAACCTGCCATCTGACACCATTGGGGTGTCCTCTCCCGGGCTGCGCAGCCTTGTGATCCCTGCACCAAAAAGAAGGTAGTTTCAGCCTGAAACCTTTCTTAAAAGACCAGTCATTGATGTTGAAGGGCACAGGAATACCGAGAGTAGCTTTTCAGGTGTCACTTTCCTCCTTTATCCCGGTTAAGAGGAGGAAAACCCGGGCACTCCTTCTAGAGCTGAGCAAGGGGCAGACAGACAGCATCCCTCCAGCATCCCAGCTGCGTCCGTGGGGCCGCTGCAGTGCCTGTCAGAGGCTTTGCCTTCCTGTGTGTGTGTGGCTGAGCCCAGAGGGGCTCCGAAATACTCACTTTTCACCGTCTAGGGGAATTCCTCTTCAGTCTGTTCAGGTAGCTTCATGCTGCAGTGAGTTGGCCTTGGTGTCCTCGATGAACCCTTTAGGGGCGGTTAAAACTACCCATTTATAGGTATTTACAGGTTTCTATTTGTTTAGAAACTAACCCTTCACTTTAGTAAAAAGAGAAGAAAAATAAATGACGTTTTCCAGGTGGGATTTACAGACACGGTGTTGTGCAGGTCGGGTGGCTTCCTCATCCCCCGAGGCTCTCCCTCACACCTGTCTGCACCCTGCACTGACCCCCTTGGTGCACACATCCCCGACGGCCTGGGGAGGACGCAGGCGTGTGCTGGTGGCACGGGCACACCGAGGGGAAGGGGAGCCCACAGGGGCGTGAGCAGGTTTCACAAGGCATCGCGGTAACTTCTTTTTTCCCAAATGGTGCCATAGTTCCCTACTCTGTTGAACATGAAAAAATATTTTCATCTGCATGGAACTGTTTTTATTATTATGTGGGGGAAAAAAATAAGATTTTAAACCGTTTCCCAACTACTTAGTAATGTGTTTAGTTAGTTGTCCTTTTTGTTTTGAGAGCTACCTTACCAATGTACTTGGTTATCTAGCCTCATTTTCTCAAATTCAGGTTTTTAAAATTTGTCTTTCTTTCATTAGCAGGAAGCACTGCATTCTGAACGAACCAAATCAATACCTTTTTGGAAGCTGGGCACTTCTTGCACAGGGGGACAACCAGCGTTTTAATTGGTGACTTCATATTTTTTTCCCCTTGAATTCTATCAATTCTATTTTATTTCTGCAGTTGTTTGTTCCTTCCTCTTTTTTCTGCTTGGAAATTAATCATGCAGGAAATGATTAACCACAGAGAGCTGTCTGTCTGCCTCTGACTCAACGCCTGTAAGGGGGGAGCCTCGAAGCGCCTTGAAATGGCTGCATGCAAGCTGTGCGCTTGCACTCGGGTTTGTGCTGTCCATCCCACGTCCAATACCGCTCATTTTAGCACTCGTAACGCTCCTGAGAAGACTTCTTGAGGTACCAAATTAAATCCAGAATGCCCCAAACTTGTGTTTCAGTTTAGTGCTGCTTTTGTTTAGTGCTGCTCATGGATGGCTTGGCAGAGCAAGGGGCTGCTTGCGGAATGCAGCGGACGCGGTGTCTCCCCTGTGCTTTGGTTTTTCTATGAAATGAGCCCTTGTCGTGATGTGTAGCATATCACAGCGTCCTCATACTTCTAGTGAGGGCCAGCTGCACCTGGTAGCTTGCAGAAAGCAGAGCTTGCTGGTACAGCTCTGCTGGTCTGGCTCACCTGGGGCGAGGTGGGCATCTCGCTGGCTACCGGCCAGGGCGGCTTTCCGAGCCGCACAGAGACACCCCCTGGGCTGGTGGTGGCCTGCAGGGATGCTGCCCTCGCAGCAGAGGCCCCATTGAGATGATGCAGAGCACGCATGAAGAGGCTGGTTGCCTGTCTGCTGGCCGCAGCGGGGACCCCAGCCACTGCTGGACCTCCACGCAGTAGAGCAGGAGCCGTGCCGAGTTTGCCAGCTGGGAAATTCTGTTCTGCTTCTGGTCAGATAGGCCTCTGTTTGGAGCCCGGAGGCTGGCATTTTTGAATCCTTGCTGCTGTAGCATCAGGATTTCTTTAAACCTAGTGTCTCCCAAATAGCTTTTCACAAACAGTGGTAATTGCACGTTTTCTTGGCAGTAGTGCCAGCGACATGCGCGCTGGGTTCCACGTACCGATGCTCCTCCTGACTTGTTCTTAGGAAATCAGTTCTTTTTCAATACCCCGCAGCACTGAATGTTACAAGCAGCTTGGTTGTTAGCAGTAAGGTAAAATTTTGTACTGGGCGGATCGGTTGCAGTTGCGGATATTTTATGGTGTCAGCTGTTAGCAATTGGACGTAACATCCGTGCCTTAAAATAGGCTGCTTCCCACTGACCAAGAGCAAATAATGAACCACGAGTCCATTGCTGACATACAGGACGATAGCCAAAGCTTCCCTCTGGCTGCAGAGCTGCACTTAGCATCCCGGGACATCTCTGTGCAAAACGCAGACCCTGCGAAGCAGCGCTGAGCGAAGCAGCAGCAGGATTCAAGCCCAGCACCACGCAGGCTCGAGCCCAGGAGGTGCTGCAGGTCCCTGGGGCCGGCCTCAGCACTGCGCTGTGCACACAAGCCCCGGGCCACTGTCCCTATACTTTATTGGCCTTCCTACGGGCTTCCCCTGCTCCGAGTGGTGAATCCAGAGAGAGACTTTTTTTTTTTTTTTTGCTTTTGAAATGTCAATCAAAGAAATAGGTTATAAAAAAATCTAGCAGCCCAACAGCACGGGTGAGTTGGAGCTTCAAAGGCAGTGGTGCTGTTTCTTGCTGCAGTTTCAGTTTGAGTTTCTGATGCTCTTTTGCTCAGCAGCAGAAGCAGAGTCAGAGAGGGGCAGAAGTACGAGTGAGGTTGTGGCATGACTTCTGTTTTTAGCTAAAATTTTACAAACTGGTGTGTTTTACTCACTCTGTAAGCACACGCATTATACTTCTGTGTGGGGGCAGGCAGGTTTCTGACTAATGCTGTACTATCTTTTTTCTGATGACTCCTGGGGGAAGTACATGCTCCAGGACATATCGGAGGCCTAGGAATCACGTTTCAGACTTGCGCAGGGGAAAGCTGTCCTCTCGGTAGGCTCCGGAACACTTCTGACTCAGCCAAGTATTTTGGCGATATACACTGTGTTTCTAAACAACTAGGCAGGAATGTCAGCGCCTTTACTGGGTGACCAAATGCAGTCATCTAAAAGGCATATCGCAGCTTCCAGGCCCACTTAATAACTTAGGTTAACTTACCACTTTTAGCTTGATTTGTCCACCCAAAATTACTCAAAACCATCGCATCCCTTTCAGCAGGTCTTTTTTTTAGGAAAATTTAATTGAAAATTGTCAAAGCAAGAACGCCCCACGCAAACAATTCTGCAGAATACTTGCGTCAAACTTGAGGCCAGTGCTTCCTGAGCTTGGCCTGTTACAGAAGCTTGCCCTGCAAAATGCCATTTCCAGACCCCCTGGGAGCTGCGACGGGGCCACAGGGCTTGGTGAGCAGCAGGTAGGTGCTAAGCTGACCGGCATGCAGTTGCTTCCACCCCTGCCCTGCCGAGAAAACCCTTCGATAACCAGAAGAGGCGTTAGGTAGCCTGCAGCTGATCGCTGTGGGCACGTCGGAGAAGCATCCTTTCTCGACAGGACAAGAGTGGAAACTAGGTACACAGCTAGGATAGACCTAAATATACATCTATACGTGTTTCTGTATAAGCACATCTCTACATTCGGGTGTATATCTCTGTATGTGGATTTATAGACATCTAGAGAGAGAACTATACATCAGCATGATAGGAAAGATGTCTTTACATATACACCTCTTGCTCTATGCATACATGGATATCTATGTATCTGTCTAGTATGGGTCTCTGGGAGAAGGCGTAGGCAAGCAGGAGGCCCCCGGTGCCGTTCCCCTCTTGCCCCCCTGCAAGCAATGTGTGCAGGGAGGGTTTTGGAGAGGCAGGGTGAGTCCGTGGGTAGCAGCTTCCCGTTAGAGAGCTTAGGCTTCGGGTGCAACCTTGCTTCCCCTCCATTCCTATCAATTCCTTAAAAAACTGACCTAAAGCGCTGCAGTGAAAAGGAAAGAAAGGAGAAAACAGCACAAGCGTGAAGCAGGCAGGAGGTTAACAAGCAGGGAGGTGGGTGAGTTAAAGCATTTGCAAAAATGCCGCTGTTTGGAGAAGGTTCTTCCTAGACCAGCTAGCTCGCCTGCTGCGTGCAGGTTCGAGCTGCCTTGAGGAATTCATTAAAAGTCTGATTACAAAACAAACTTTATCCTCCCTGCTCAACGGGCTTTTCCCTTGGCACGTGGAGCCCCAAGAAGATTCAGGGTCCGTTACCGGGACTGTTTCAGTCTCTTACCAAAGCAGTGCGGGGAGCAGTTTCTCTTTCTCGTTTTAGGCAGTTGAAGGAGTTAAAAGCTTGGTGAAGTAGCTCACTGGCACAGTTACACGCTAGAGACAACTGCAGCTGCGAAAAGGCTGCGTTAAGAAACAGGATGGTTGTGGTCTGCTGCAAGAAATAATTTTCCTGTTGACTATTTTTTTTAAACAGGAAGTTGAAGAACAAAGCAGCATTAGTCTTCGTTCTTTTAATAGGGTTCAGATTTTAAATACTGAATTTAGGATACTAAGATCAGGAAAGGCTGGGCTTTGCGCAGAGTTTTGTGTAAGGACCGAGAGCTGGGAATATGGAAGTGGAAAGGACAAGCGGATTCAAGCGGGTCCTGCAAATCTGAACCTTGTTCTTCTCTGGCGACGCGTTCGTAGGAGAGGTAACTGCCCACAGGGTGGATGGGAAAACGTGTGTGGGTTTGCAGGATTTTGTGAGTGCGTGTGTTTGCACAGCGCTGCACAGACTCGGCTTCGGCCAGTTTCCTCTTTGTCAGTCCGGCCGTCTGTCAGCTTCCCCTCTGCTCTGCTTGTGCTTTCTCAGTAACAGGAAAGAGCAACCGCTTCTGCAGCAGAGGAAAATAAAACCTCCCCACGCGAGAGATAGCGGTAATGCCTCACGCCACTCTGAACTCCTGTTTTTTTCTCGCTAATCAGCTAGACTTAGGGGTGATGTGCTTGTTTCCTTTACGAGCCCTTTTCTCCCTAAAGATTTTAGACAAAATCCATTAAAGCCTCCTTTCAGAAAACGCCCTCATATCAGGAAGGCAGCTCAGCAGTTTTTTATGTGGCTTTATTATCTATATTCTAATTCCGTCAAAGCCTGAGCATCTGACAGGATACAGCTGTGCTGCTAACCATTTTTTTCTAACACACCTATCACAGATCATCTCAGAGGTATCGCAGGCTTTGTAGGTGGGGGGCCACCTCACGTGGTAACTGCAAGTGCCATTTTGGTTCATTCTGAACATTTCCCTGGTGTTCATTCAACCTCTGAAGCATGCTGTCCCTGGCATGAAGCTGATTTGGGAGAGACTGCATTATTACAGTTCTCCTTAGTTCTATCAAAACCAACTCAGTGACTTCAGAAAACGAGAGATGTGCGTTCTTGTAAGTAACTGAATGGGGACATCAGTGCTAACCCTGCATCAAGTGCGGGGTTATCTGGAGAATAACCCCCATTGCTGTCACGCTGACCTGCCACGTGTAGCAAACACGGCGCACACAGTGGTAATTGCTGCTGGGCCCTCGCCTCTGGTAGCGGGATGCTCCTGCACAAGCACAAGGCTGAGCCCATCAGCAGGTCTCTTGAAGCAAAAACATTTTTAAGGGCAGACAGCACACCAAATTGCTGAAATGCCATAGCACCGTTAGGAGAACCTTGGACCCTCCACTAGGCACGGTTCCAACTAGCAGTGTGCTGAAATGCCACAAAAAGCCCTTTTGACTTGAAAAAAATATATATCCTCAGTGCTTTAGTGCTTTTTTTTTTCTTTCCTGTAATATTTTGTTCCACTGAGTTTCTCTCTCACGTATGCTTGTCCTCAGATTACCCAAGGTAGTTCTGCTTGGGGTGGGAAAGAGCAGGAGCTTGGTCTCGGACAGGGAAGCTGGGGAAGGCTGGTCTCTGGCCACCAGGCTTTCCCCTCTGCAGCAGCTGGTGGCTGCGGATGGGCCGCCTGCTTGCTCCTCCTCCCCAGGGGAAGCGCACTGAGCATGGCTGCCTTTGCTGCTCCTGAAGAGGAAGGTACGTTCAGCGGTGGTGACGGAGCCTGGCTCCTTCAGAGCAAGCAGGGAGAGGGGAAGAAACATGGCCTTTCCTAGAGGCCTGCAGTTCCACCCCACCCATAATAGTAGGGGGTGTTATCTTCCAGCAATTTAAGAGCTTCGAAAGGTCAGCATCTCTTTTTGAGTGTGATCTTAAAGAGACGATGCCTTCTGGAAGTAAGGTTTGGTGGTGTGGCAGTGGGATTATCCTGCTATACTTCCATGGGAACAGGATTGTTGGACTAAACATAGTCCAGTTCTGTTGTTTATTGTTGCATGTAACCATACTGCATGCACACACGCAATCCTTGCATACTCTTTGCTGTGGCAAGGCACCAAAATGCAAAGCTAGATGTGTGTGTCTGCGAGTCTGCATGGCTATGGAGGTCATGCAGGGAGCGCCTGTTTAAGGATGCAGCTGTTTTCCATACAATGGAACATGAAGTGCTTTGTACAGACTACTTAGTCCTAGAAAATTGAGTAGATAATCCTGTTTGATGCAGGGTTGGTTTGTAGCTGAGTAGCAAGCACCCCCAGAGGTGACAGATTTAATAATCTCTGGGTCTTTTCATTTCTGTGTTTTGCTGTGCAGGTTTCTTAGCAAGATCAGCTGGAGTTCAGCCTTCCACCATGCCTGTGCCTCCCCCTCCCGCTCCCCCTCCGCCCCCAACGCTGGCCTTGGTAAGTTTTACAGGAGGTGGATGTACAGTATGCACTGTCCTCCCTTGCTGCTTGTCACGTTGGAAGAGACGTGCAGCAAGATCAGAAGGGTGGGTACGGTATCTGGGGAAAGCCTTCCTACATTTTGTTTACAGCTGATTGATCCTGCAAGAGGGACCATTACTTCAATTCCCTTTCAGTGCCCATGCACATGTCACTAGCCACATTCACTCTCCATCTTCCTCTTTCTCCCATGTTGGTGGTTTGATCTGGTGCAGGGATCCTGGGTGGGGAGGCACAGCTTGTCTAAGTCAGAGGAACTGAAGTCTTGCTCTCCCCTTGTTTTTTTCCAGCCATGTGCCCTCACCTTCTCCCTTGTTCCACTTTATTACTTACGTGACCTGGTGGTGAACTGGTTCAGAGATCCTGAGCTGGCAAAATACAATCCCTAAAATCCCAATTTTTTTAAGGATGGCTCTTAACCAGCATAGCGCCCTCAGCCAGCCTGTGGCATGAAGGTACAAGACCCACTGCTGGCACAACATGGTGGGTTGGACCTGGCTTAAATCAGCCTAAGCTGGAACGGAGCCTGCCCTGGGCTGTGTTTGCTCTGACAGGCAAAAGAGAAATAAAAGCTTCTGGAAATGCTGTTGTAAAGTACTCAAATGTTTTGATACCAAAGCCCTAGATGGTTACACAGATAAGCTGGGCTGTGCCCTGCTGCGGAAGAGTGTTTCCCTCACTGCCCACCATCAGCAAGATACCGACTCTGTGCTTGGTCCCTTCATGGCAACTCTCAGCACCTTTCAGGACTTTTCCATGACACTGATCTGATAAGTTAGAAAACTTTTCAGGAACCACCGTTTCCTAGAAGAAATTATATATATATATATGTGTGTGTGTGTAGCTAAAACTCCATCTTTCTCCTGAGTTATCCAGAATTTATATAGTTTGAGTTTCACTACAACTTTCAAGACTGTCCATCTTCTGGTGTAATCAGATTATCTGAGCAGTCTGTCCCTGTTCAGTCTACAAAATGGCAATTTCCCACAGACATGCTTTGGCTTTCAAAAATTAGATTCTTGAATTCAAAAAATATTCAAGTAAACATGTTGCGTTTCTACTGAATTGTGTGGGTTAGAGTAGCAGCACTGTTTGGGGCCTCAAGTCAGTGACAAGGCCAGCTACTTATAATGTCATTCACAAAACCAGATATGGCACGTTACCCAGTCTAGTGCTGTTAAACAGAAACTGAGGTCTCTGGTAACTTACCGTATTTGAGCAGAACTTTGTAGCTGGAACTTATTTGGAACTTTGTAGCTGGAGGTTTATTTTACCTCCTCATTTTTCATTTTATTTTGCAGGCAAATACTGAAAAGCCAACCCTAAGCAGGTCAGAACAAGCGGGGCGAAATGCTCTACTATCTGATATTACCAAAGGAAAAAAGCTAAAGAAGACTGTTACTAATGACAGAAGTGCTCCAATTCTAGACAGTGAGTATGATCCTACATGCCTGTGGTTTTGTATGCTTTAATGGTTCTATATATCTGAATGCAGAAAATTATTTTAGCTGTCATCAGATTAACTGACACGGGAGAAGCAGGTAAAACAGAATGCCCAGAATTGGCATAAAAATAAATTCTGTTCTTCATGGGTTAAGTCACCTGGGAAATCAAGTACAGCTAATGAAGTGTGAGTGTCAGTTTGTTTGCTTACTCTCATAAAGCAGTTTGTTTCCTCACAGTCACTTAAATCAGAACACCATGCCAACCCTGCTAGGAGAGCTGCCGAGAAGCTGCAGCGGCTCAGGCAGGCAAACCCCCTTCAGGACTGAGGACAGCACAGAGAAAGCGCACAAAAATAAAGGCAGCCTTGGCACGGCACCATTGGCTTGTTTAAGGACCTGGTACTGGTCAAGCAAAGCCCCACCTGGGTGTCGCTGGGCTGGGGTGACTCAGGGCTGGTGTCGTTTTGGCCAGGCCTGGTTGCTCAGCCTGCCCCGCGGTGCCCTGGCATGGTGCGGCACCTCAGCAGGCCTCGGTGCAGGAGAGGCCTCCGTCCTGCAGAGCTGCCGCTGGGCCCCACTGCACACCTTGGCACGTGCTGACAGAAGTCTGGAAAAGCCCACGTAGCAAAAGCATCGGGAAGACGGAAGGGAAACGGGAGATGGGCAAGGGACAAAGGCCTGCTGTGGTGGTAGCACAGCATTTATTGCCTGGGGAGAGGAGACGTTTCCACAGACCGATTAGCGAATGCGATACAACTCAGTCCAGGTCCAGCCATGCGATTATAGGCTAGACTGTGATGGGAAGACGATGAGGAAAGAAGGAGACACCAACAGGAATGTGACCAAATAAAATTAAAAAAAAAATAGGCACAGTTCAGCAGCCAGCCATGTACCTAGCTTTAAACTTTGGAATATCATTTTTGCAATCAAATTTACATGTTCTAGCTACTCTAATGAGCTGGAGAAAAGCAGTTAAGGGGTTTAAAGGAGTGCTAAACAGTAAGATTAAAATTATGTGGCCTATTATCTTGTTTACATGAATTAACAGATCGTGATGAAAGACTAAAACATAGTAGCAGCATTTCTCCAGAGGTTCACACCCTATATGAGTCAGAACCGAACTGAGCTAACATGCTTAAGAAAAGAGGATCATGTGAAACATTCCCCCATGAACACATTCTTCCTCCTTTTTTTCTGGGTGGGATTATTAGGAGTGCTTTTCATCTACAGGTTTTAATTACTTTAAAGTCAGTGAAATTTTTACCCACCCAAAGTTGTGGAAATCGAGATGCCAAGAAATTAAGTAATTGATCCTCAGCCATGTAGCCTTGTCATCGGGGAGCTGATCTCCACAGATATCCCAACTTGTGGGCCTGCTCATTTTGCACTGATGTTCTAAATAGGGCTCCTCTCTGTATTTATAACTGTGGAAGTGCTTTAATTTCACCTTTAGTGCTCCAGTGTTGTCACAGCAGAAATACTGGCATTAGAGGAAAAACAGGAGAGGAAGGAGGGAACTGATTAAAGTAGTTCCTTCCTATTGGAAAAATTGGCAACTCATGATCATTTCACTGTGTTTCTGGACCTACAGGAAAGTAATCAGAAAGGAAATCTCTTTCCCCACTAGGCTTTGTTTAAATAAGTAGATGTGTTGCAACGAAATCAGTAGTGACAGAGGTCTGTGTATTCCCAAAAGTGATCACCAGAGATGCCTCCAAGAGAAAGAACACTCTGCCTTCTCCCTCATTTCTCATTTCCCATTTTCCTCATTTGCCGTGTCTTTCAGTTTGGTTATGGAGAGATGGAGGTGAAGGATGAGAGCAAAGGTATGAAGAAATGGAAAGCAACTACATTGATGTTAAGAAAGAGAACGTGATATTCTCAGAGGCCCTGTCCATTTTCAGTTCCAAATTCTCCAGACTGTTTCTCTGTTTTCCAGTCCAGAATAGACTAAAGGAAAGTGGTGGCTTAATAAAACTCAGTAGCTATGTTTATTGCGCCACCTCTTCCATGGTGCAATAGTAGTGGTAGTGGTAGCTGTGATGATCCAACCTGAACAAAGGCTTGCTTGTGTATTTTGAAAGCTTGTCTTTTTTTCCCCAGTTACAAGTGTTGCTCTATTCAGAGTACTTTGCAGGATCAGCCTCGCTTCCCTGCATAACACGGGGACTTTTTTTTTTTCCCAACAGAACCCAAAGGACCTGGTGGAGGTGGTGGTGGCTTTGGAGGAGGTGGCGGCGGCGGCGGCGGGGGTTTTGGTGGTGGCGGCGGTGGTGGCAGCTTCGGTGGTGGTGGACCACCTGGCCTTGGAGGCCTTTTCCAAGCGGGAATGCCAAAGCTCAGATCTGCTGCGAGTCGAGATGCTGGTAAGAAAGACCTTGTGGTTTCAGCACAAGTAATGGCAGATTACTTAGTTAAACCTTCATACTACAGCAGTAAATTACCTGCTGGTATTAAGTATGTCTTCAGATATATTAGGCTCTTAGGAAATGAAATTTTGATCTTGAATCTTGGTTTATTCGTAATACTAGATTTTATGAAGAAGCGAGACTCCTCTTCCACCCCTCCTCCTAATTATTGATGAAAACGAAAGGTCTTGGCAATGTCAAGTGGCTGCCTGCAAAGCAGTCAGTCAGACTATGTTCTGCCTTGGCTGGGGGTGTGCAGGACCGGAGGGGAGCACAAGAGGATTCCTGATTAATTCTCCCTTGTGCACCAGGAAAAAGGGTCCGATTCCCGTTTGGAAAGTACATCTGTGCCAGCTCCGCACCAGCATGATTTACCCCGCTGGGAGTGCAGGAGGCCCCCCAGCTGGCTGCTGCGCACGCTGCAGTTGGAGGCTTGGCTAGGGCACATGCTGTATTCTTTGAGCTGGCAAAGCAGCTGCCCAAAGCCCTGTGCCCTTTGAAACAACAGAGACCTGGGAGCAGTGAGTTTCCTAGAGCTAAGGCCATAGCATTTCACAGTTGTTGAAGGCAGACTGGGTGACAGGGGCAATAGAGAGTTACAAGTCTTGCATGTTTTATAGACCAACGCAAATTTTCAGCACATTTGTACAAAAGAGGCTCTCGGGGCTGGTATTCTCTATTGTGTCACAGTCTATTTTGGGAGCTTGTACTAATGCAAAAGTTCCTGGCACAAGAGAAGAGTGTTTCTTCAGGTGCAAGACCGGCCGCCGTCTCCCTGACATGCCCGACCGTGTCCTTAGCTAACACCTACCGGGAAGGGCTGAGAGGTGCCCGTGGCTGGACGGCACTTGTAAAACACCCTTTAACACACCCGCTCCGCGGACGCTGATGCCCCCTCTCTCTCTCTGTCCTCCCGTGCAGACCCCGGGGCCGCCCGCCCGCCCGCGCTGCCGCCCGGAGCCCGCTCCGCCGCCGCCAAGCCGTTCCCGGGGCCGGGCGGCCCGCCGCGCTTCCCGGGGCCGCCGTCGGGGCAGCGGAGCCCGGCCGA